>NC_073416.1:4322736-4537736 GCF_028641065.1 Leucoraja erinaceus
GAGACTTTGCGCCCCACCCAAGGTTTCCGTGCGGTTCCCGGAGGTTGCAGGTGGTTGCTGGAGGTTGCAGGTGGTTGCCGGAGGTTGCAGGTAGTGGAAGCAGGTAGGGGGACTGACAAGAACCTCCGGGAACCGCACGGAAAACTTGGGTGGGGCGCAAAGTCTCCAGAGGTTTCCGTTCAGGTTTCCTAAGTGGGACAGGGGCATTACTTACTTACTAAAACTTACTTAACTCCAGAGGCAGATACACTGAAGGCATTAAAGACGGATACAAAACGCTGGAGTAATTCAGCGGGACAGGCAGCATCTCTGGAGAGAAGGAATGGGTGACGTTTCAGGTCCAAACCTTTCTTCAGTCTGAA
Organism: Leucoraja erinaceus; assembly: GCF_028641065.1. Lineage (NCBI taxonomy): Eukaryota > Metazoa > Chordata > Chondrichthyes > Rajiformes > Rajidae > Leucoraja > Leucoraja erinaceus. The sequence continues at coordinate 4,323,099 of NC_073416.1, forward strand.
GAAGGGTCTCGACCTGAAACGTCACCCGTTCCTTCTCTCCAGAGATGCTGCCTGACCCGCTGAGTTACTCCAGCATGTTGTGCCTATCTTCGGTTTAAACCAGCATCTGCAGTTCCTTCCCTCTCACCAGCTGTGTAAACTCCACCGTGACAGCAGTGGGGAGTCGAGTCACCTTGCCAGTTAACTTGCCAGTTCCTAATTAACTTTCCAATTCCACCAACAATCATAAGATTGGGCGGTTATTGAACAAGCAATGTGTTTCACCAACACGTTTTGCTGCTTTCCAGACCAAATCTTATACAATAGCAGAGACTGGGCTTTTATTATTATTGAGCCATTACATTTTTTTTAGACAATAGACAATAGACAATAGGTGCAGGAATAGGCCATTCGGCCCTTCGAGCCAGCACCGCCATTCAATGTGATCATGGCTGATCATCCCCAATCAGTACCCCGTTCCTGCCTTCTCCCCATATCCCCTGACTCCACTATCTTTAAAAGCCCTATCTAGCTCTCTCTTGAAAGCATCCATCCTCCACCGCCCTCTGAGGCAGAGAATTCCACAGACTCACCACTCTGTGAGAAAAAGTGTTTCCTCGCCTCCGTTCTAAATGGTCGACTCCTTATTCTTAAACTGTGTGTGGCCCCTGGTTCTGGACTCCCCCTACATCGAGAACATGTTTCATGCCTCTAGCGTGAACAATCTTATATGTCTCAATGAGATCCCCCTCATCCTTCTAAACTCCAGAGTGTACAAGCCCAGCTGCTCCATTCTCTCAGCATATGACAGTCCTGCCATCCCGGGAATTAACCTTGTGAACCTACGCTGCACTCACTCAATAGCAATTCCGTTTAGTTTAGAGCTACAGCATAGAAACAGGCCGTTCAACCCACCAAAGGCAGTACAGTGGTAGAGAACCGGGTTCCATCCTGACTACGGGCGCTGTCTGTACGGAGTTTGCACGTTCTCCCCGTGACCTGCGTGGGTTTTCTCTGGGTGCTCCGGTTTCCTCCCACACTCCAAAGACGTGCAGGTTTGTAGGTTAATTGGCTTGGGTAAAAATTGTAAATTGTCCCTAGTCAGTGCATCGTTGATCGGTGCGGACTCGGTGGGCCAAAGGGCCTGTTTCCGCGCTGTATCTCTAAACAAAACTACAGGAGCCAAATAGTCCCTCAAATCTATTCTGTTGTTCTAGAAGATTGCGGCCATTCTTCCTCAACTCGTTCCTGCTTGATACTCGTGTTTCTCAATTCCAAAGTATGGATGTCAGCCTTGGAGATACTCAAGAACCTCATCGGTCAGAATAGGTTCACTACTCTTGGCTCAAGCCCACAATACTCAGCCCCATCAGCAGAGGGAGCCAGTGTGCCTTGGCAGGAACAAAGTCACCACATCGAGCAAAACACACTAAGGTGGACAAAATTGCTGGAGAAACTCAGCGGGTGCAGCAGCATCTATGGAGCGAAGGAGATAGGTAACGTTTCGGACCGAAACTCTTCTTCAGGCTCGGAGCAAAACACACTGCTTCCGACCCGACCTGTAACGTCACCCATCCATCCCCTCCACAGATGCTGCCTGACCCGCTGAGTTACTCCAGCACTTTGTGTCTATCTTTGGGGTAAACCGGCATCTGCAGTTCCTTCCTACACTTTACTGTTTAGTTTAGAGATACAGCATGGAAACAGGCCCTTCGGCCCAGCAAGTTAGCACCACAAACATCGATCAGTTCTATGTTGTCCTACACAATCTGGGGGCAAGTTACAGAAGCCAATTAACCTACAAACCCGCACGCCTTTGGCATGTGGGAGGAATGACGTCTGTGGAGGCCAAGGCAGAGATAGATAGATTCTCGATTAGTACGGGTGTCAGGGGTTATGGGGAGAAGATGGAAAGTTAGGTCAGCCATCATTGAATGACGGAGAGGACTCGATGGGCCGAATGGCCCAATTCTGCTCCGAGAACTTATGCAATTGGAGAAAACTCATGCGGGTCATGGGGAGAAGGTACAAACTCCGTACAGACAGCGCCCGTAGTCGGGATCGAACCCGGGTCCCTGTCGCTGTGAGGCAGCAACTCTACCCGCTGTGCCACCATGCCGATTAGTTCAACTAACCACTGGTAATTCCCAATACACAACAGCAGGGCACATACAGTGCTAATTTTACCCAGTGCAGTGAAGGAAACTGAGGGAGAGGCCATGAGAAAGAGCCCAGGGTAAAATGTGTGGCATCTGTTAAAAGATGGAAACATGCAGATAGTTTTGGCGCATCAGGTTTCTCTGCAGCTGTGTGTGCTAAACAGTTAAACAGTATCCCCATTAAACCTTTCCACCTTCTTCTCCCTTCCTTCCTACATTCATCGGCAATAACTGTCAGAGCTGACTCCATTCAGAATCAGGCACAGGGAACGGCTGTCGAGTTTCGAGCTAAGTCATCTGGATGAGAAGAATCCAAAGTTGGCCCATGCCTTGCTTAATTCTATGAAGTAATCAGGACGTCTAATTCTTTCCCCGTCTTGGCCTTCTCAGTAAATCGGAGCAGCAAACTTCTTCATAGTTTGGAAAGAGCGGCCATTTTGTAAACCATCGCATTCAAAATGGAGGCTGCAATCACCACCAGTGACCTATTGTTTAAGAAGGAACTGCAGATGCTGGAAAATGGAAGGTAGACAAAAATGCTGGAGAAACTCAACAGGTGAGGCAGCATCTATGGAGCGAAGGAAATAGGCAACGTTTCGAGCCGAAACCCTTCCTGCCATAGAGGGAGTACAGAGAAGGTTCACCAGACTGATTCCTGGGATGGCAGGACTTTCATATGAAGAAAGACTGGATAGACTCGGCTTGTACTCGCTAGAATTTAGAAGATTGAGGGGGGACCTTATAGAAACTTACAAAATTCTTAAGAGGTTGGACAGGCTAGATGCAGGAAGATTGTTCCCGATGTTGGGGAAGTCCAGAACAAGGGTCACACAGTTTAAGGATAAGAGGGAAGTCTTTTAGGACCGAGATGAGAAAAACATTTTTCACACAGAGTGGTGAATCTGTGGAATTCTCTGCCACAGAAGGTAGTTGAGGCCAGTTCATTGGCTATATTTAAGAGGGAGTTAGATGTTGCCCTTGTGGCTAAAGGGATCAGGGGAGTATGGAGAGAAGGCAGGTATGGGATACTGAGTTGGATGATCAGCCATGATCATATTGAATGGCGGTGCAGGCTCGAAGGGCCGAATGGCCTACTCCTGCACCTATTGTCTATGTTTCTCCAGCATTTTCGTCTACCAGTGACTTATTGTTTGGTGCTAATTATTACAAGGAACTGGTATTAAATGTGGTTCAAATGTTCACTATTCAATTGTTTACCCTGGATACAAGGAACTGCAGATGCTGGTTTACAAAAAAAAGAGCCAAAGTGAAGGAAAAACTCAGCGGGTCAGGCAGCACCTCAGGAGAACATTTTTACCGATTTCCTTTTCTTAAACACCCATGCATCCCATTTGCCAATCGATGCACTTCACTGTTTGGTTTAGCTTCGAGATAGAGGTGGAAACTAAATAATAAATCACTTATCCAACAGGCCCTTCTGCCCATCGAGTCCGCGCCGACCAGCGATCCCCGCGCACTAACACTATCCGACACACATTATAGGCAAATTACATTTCTACCGGAGCCAATTAACCTACAAACCCGCACGTCTTTGGAGTGTGGGAGGAAACCGGAGCACCCGGAGAAAACGGTTCACAGGAAGCACGTGCAAACTCCGTAACGGCAGCAAACGAGGTCGGGGTCGAACCCGGGTCTCTGGCAGCAGTTTTGGTCCCCTAACTTGAGGAAGGACATTCTTGCTATTGAGGGACAGCAGCGTAGGTTTACAAGGTTAATTCCCGGGATGTCGGGACTGTCATATGCTGAGAGAATGGAGCGGCTGGGCTTGTACACTCTGGAGTTTAGAAGGATGAGGGGGCATCTCATTGAAACATACAAGATTGTTAAGGGCTTGGACACACACTAGAGGCAGGAAACATGTACCCGGTGTTGGGGGGAGTCCAGAACCAGGGGCCACACACACACAGTTGAAGAATAAGGGGTAAGCCATTTAGAACGGAGACGAGGAAACACTTTTTCTCACAGAGAGTGGTGAGTCTGTGGAATCCTCTGCCTCAGAGGGCGGTGGAGGCCGGTTCTCTGGATGCTTTCAAGAGAGAGCCAGATAGGGCTCTTAAAGATAGCGGAGTCAGGGGATATGGGGAGAAGGCAGGAACGGGGAACTGATTGGGGGATGATCAGCCATGATCACATTGAATGGGGGTGCGGTGCTGGCTCGAAGGGCCAAATGGCCTCTACTCCTGCACCTACTAATGCATTTCGTTGTCTCTGTACTGTACACTGACAATGACAATTAAAATTGAATCTGAATCTGAATCTGACCTACTGTCTATTGTGTATCGTCTCTACCCGCTGCGCCACTGCAGTATATGGACAAGTCACTCACCAAAGAAGCAGTAGATGATCCCAAAGAGGCAGCACATGGCACAAATGATGGATGGAATCAGCTGATATTCCCTTTCCGCTTGCAGGTCACAAGGGTGAGGGTCGGGGGCTTCCTGCCCCGTGTCCACCAGGTTTGGGTCAAACAGGGTGGAGGTCATGGCTGCCCAAGGTACACAGCAGAAGCAGCAGGAGTGTCACAGGAGTCCACCCATTCAATCTGAAAAGGGCGCCTTCTGCAGGGGAAAGAGACACAGCAAAGCAATCAGTATCAGATCCAAGCAGCAATTGGAGAAATCCAAAACGTGTTTCCTCTCATTGAACCCGTGGCCTTGGAACCTCCCCGAGTTCGCGCTCGGTTTAGTTTAGATACACAGCGCAGAAACGAGCCCGTGCCGACCAGCGATCCCCGCACACACTAACACTACCCCACACACACACACACACACTATGGGGCAATGTTACCAAGTCAATTGACCTACAAACCTGAGGTAGACAAAAGTGCTGGAGAAACTCAGCGGGTGCGGCAGCATCTATGGAGCGAAGGAAATAGGCAACGTTTCTGGACGAAACCCTGAAGGAAATAGGCAACGTTTCGGGCCGAAACCCTTCCGGGTTTCGGCCCGAAACGTTGCCTATTTCCTTCGCTCCATAGATGCTGCCTCAGTCTGGTGAGTTTTAGGGTGAACCTTCTCTGTACTCCCTCTATGGCAAGAAGGGTTTCGGTTCGAAACGTTGCCTATTTCCTTCGCTCCATAGATGCTGCCTCACCTGCTGAGTTTCTCCAGCACTTTTGTCCACCATCGATTTTCCAGCATCTGCAGTTCCTTCTTAAACAATAGACACTAGGTGCAGGAGTAGAGGCCATTCGGCCCTTCGAGCCAGCACTGCCAAGCAATGTGATCATGGCTGATCATCCCCAATCAGTACCCCGTTCCTGCCTTCTCCCCATATCCCCCTAAGAGATTTAAGAGAAACATTTTGACCTACAGACCTGCACGTCTTTGGAGTGCGGGAGGAAAGCGGAGCGCCCGGGGACGAAACTCACGCGGGTCACGGGGAGAACGTGCAAACTCCGCACAGACAGCGCCCGTAGTCAGGATGGAACCCGGGTCTCTGGCGCGGTGAGGCGGCAACTCTCCCCGCTGCGCCACCGTTGCCAGCCGCTGAGCATCGAACCCCCTCAAAGTCTAACGTTCGCGAGAAAGGTTACCGAAAGCGTTGGAAATGAACTGGGTCACAGGCTGGTAAACAAATCTAATTCCACAATTAGCAGCCCATGTTCAAAACTTTAATTCCCAATATTAGGAATGGGATTATGAACACAAATCGTTTGCTAGACAACGGACATATTGACAGAGTCTCAGAATTAGGTCAGTGCAGTGAGTAAATAATGGCAGCCCTATGAAAGCCCGTCACCATGGTAACCCCGGCCTAACCCAGAACAGAGTCCTCTCAATCCTGCACCACCCTTGCTGCAACTCAGACCCGCTCCCTAACGGTTCTGATGGAGGATTGGTCATGCAAAACCTTCGCTCTGTTTCTCATTCCGCAGATGCTGCCCGACCTGCCGAGTATTTACTGCTTTCAGTTCAGATTTCCAGCACCTGCAGTTTGTTCAGAGATACACTGCGGAAACAGGCCCTTCGGCCCGACGAGTCCGCGCCGACCAGCGATCCCCGCACACTAACACTGTCCCACACACACTAGGGACAATTTACAATTTTTACTAAAGCCAATTTAACCTACAAACCCGCACGTCTTTGGAGTGTGGGAGGAAACCGGAGCACCCGGAGAAAACCCACGCAGGTCACGGGGAGAATGTGCAAACTCCGCACAGACAGCACCCGTGGTCAGGATCGGACCCGGGTCTCTGGCGCTGTGAGGCAGCAACTCTACCGTACCGCCCCAGTCTTGCACGCATTTTAATAGATGCTCAGGCGAGCCACGCTTTAATGCAACGTTGCATTATTTTAACTGCGATTATTTTGTGGTGGCGCAGCGGTAGAGTTGCTGCCTCACAGCACCAGAGACCCGGGTACGAACCTCACTACGGGTGCTGTCTGCACGGAGTTTGCACGTTCTCCCCGCGATCTGCGTGGGTTTTCTCCGGGAGCTCCGGTCTCCTCCCACACTCCAAGTACGTGCTGGTTTGAAGGTTAATTGTCTTGGTATAAATGTAAATTGCCCCTCGTGTGTGTAGGACAGTGTTAGTGTGCGGGGATCGCTGGTCGGCACGGACTCGGTGGGCCGAAGGGCCTGTTTCCGCGCTGTATCTGTAAACAAAACTCAATTTTGTACAAAGTCTACATGATAGCGCCTTCAGCAACTGCGCAAATCTTTCCACAGTTTGATGGATTTCGACAACAGGGACTGCCCCGACTGCATTCCACTGATATATATTCTCACGCAAAGGATCGCTCCTTGTTCCCAAAGCTTTGAGATAGAGGTGGAAACTAAATAATAAATCACTTATCCAACAGGCCCTTCAGCCCATCGAGTCCGTGCCGACCAGCGATCCCCGCGCACTAACACTATCCGACACACACATTATAGGCAAATTACATTTCTACCGGAGCCAATTAACCTACAAACCCGCACGTCTTTGGAGTGTGGGAGGAAACCGGAGCACCCGGAGAAAACGGTTCACAGGAAGCACGTGCAAACTCCGTAACGGCAGCAAACGAGGTCGGGGTCGAACCCGGCTCTCTGGCGCCGTGAGGCAGCAGTTTTGGTCCCCTAACTTGAGGAAGGACATTCTTGCTATTGAGGGAGCCCAGCGTAGGTTTACAAGGTTAATTCCCGGGATGGCGGGACTGTCATATGCTGAGAGAATGGAGCAGCTGGGCTTGTACACTCTGGAGTTTAGAAGGATGAGAGGGCATCTCATTGAAACATACAAGATTGTTAAGGGCTTGGACACACTCTAGAGGCAGGAAACATGTTCCCGGTGTTGGGGGGAGTCCAGAACCAGGGGCCAAACACACACACAGTTGAAGAATAAGGGGCAAGCCATTTAGAACGGAGACGAGGAAACACTTTTTCTCACAGAGAGTGGTGAGTCTGTGGAATCCTCTGCCTCAGAGGGGGGTGGAGGCCGGTTCTCTGGATGCTTTCAAGAGAGAGCCAGATAAGGCTCAAGCAAAGGATCGCTCCTTGTTCCCAAAGCCCTTCCAGCCACCGACACCAACACCGACACATGAAATTAGCTGACATTCTCAAATTCCATAGCCCGGGATCACAGCTTCCATGACTTTTAAACGGTCCATTCATCGACCACCAATTAGACATGCTGCCAGAGCGCCTCACATCTTCTCAATGCCTTCATTCAAAACAAAAGACAAAGAGCTCCCCCCCGCCCCCCCCCCCCCAAAAAAAGAAATGTCATTGGAATTAAATTCGGCAAGTGAATACCAAATATGGGGAGGCACACAGTGGCGCAGCGCCTCACAGCGCCGGAGACCCGGGTTCCATCCTGACCACGGGGTTTGTGCGTTTTTTTCCCCGTGAGTTTTCTCCGGGTGCTCCGGTTTCCTCCCACACTCCAAAGCCGTGCAGGTTTGTAGGTTCATAGAAACATAGAAATTAGGTGCAGGAGTAGGCCATTCGGCCCTTCGAGCCTGCACCGCCATTCAATATGATCATGGCTGATCATCCAACTCAGTATCCCGTCCCTGCCTTCTCTCCATACCCTCTGATCCCCTTAGCCACAAGGGCCACATCTAACTCCCTCTTAAATATAGCCAATGAACTGTGGCCTCAACTACCCTCTGCGGCAGAGAGTTCCAGAGATTCACCACTCTCTGTGTGAAAAAAGTTCTCCTCATCTCGGTTTTAAAGGATTTCCCCCTTATCCTTAAGCTGTGACCCCTTGTCCTGGACTTCCCCAACATCGGGAATAATCTTCCTGCATCTAGCCTGTCCAACCCCTTAAGAATTTTGTAAGTTTCTATAAGATCCCCTCTCAATCTCCTAAATTCTAGAGAGTATAAACCGAGTCTATCCAGTCTTTCTTCATAAGACAGTCCTGACATCCCAGGAATCAGTCTGGTGAACCGTCTCTGCTCTCCCTCTATGGCTATAATGTCCTTCCTCAGATTTGGAGACCAAAACTGTACGCAATACTCCAGGTGTGGTCTCACCAAGACCCTGTACAACTGCAGTAGAACCTCCCTGCTCCTATACTCAAATCCTCTTGCTATGAAAGCCATTGGCTTGGTGTGTTTATTTATTGCTCATATTCTATGTCGCTCTTCTAGGGGGATGCTAACTGCCTTTCGTTGTCTCTGTACTGTACACTGCACAATGTCAATACAGTTTGAATCTGAATCTGAATCTGTAAGTGTAAATTGTCGTGTGTGTGTGTGTGTGTGTGTGTGTGTGTGTGTGTGTGTGTGTGTGTGTGTGTGTGTGTGTGTGTGTGTGTGTGTGTGTGTGTGTGTGTGTGTGTGTGTGTGTGTGTGTGTGTGTGTGTGTGTGTGTAGGATAGCGTTAGTGCGCGGGGATCGCTGGTCGGCGCGGACCCGGTGGGCCGAAGGGCCTGTTTCCGCGCCGTTTCTCTCCGAACTAAACTCAATAACGTGCGTGCACTAGGCAGACAAAAGTGCTGGAGAAACTCAGCGGGTGCGGCAGCATCTATGGAGCGAAGGAAATAGGCAACTTTCCGGGCTGAAACCCTGAAGGAAATAGGCAACGTTTCAGGCCGAAACCCTGAAGGAAATAGGCAACGTTTCGGGCCGAAACCCTGAAGGAAATAGGCAACGTTTCAGGCCGAAACTCTGAAGGAAATAGGCAACGTTTCAGGCCGAAACTCTGAAGGAAATAGGCAACGTTCCGGGCCGAAACCCGGAAGGGTTTTGTCCCGAAACGTTGCCTATTTCCTTCGCTCCATAGATGCTGCTGCACCCGCTGAGTTTCTCCAGCACTTTTGTCCACCTTCGATTTTCCAGCATCTGCAGTTCCTTCTTAAACAAAGTCTGTGCACTAGCAGACCCATCGGGGCGAGACGGCTCTGTGCTTGTCAGGGACTTGTGTACTGGACTGCTTCCTGGACCCAGAATTTCATTCCAATGCTCAGCGCACGTGTGTGCACTGTACACGTGGATGTTGGATCGTGACCAAACCATGCAAGGAAGAATGGATTGAATGTGCACCTGGCCTCTGTTCAACAGAGTCGCCGTGCCAAGCCACACCTCCGGGGGAGAAGGTTTCATCCCAAACTGTTTCGACACAATTTACAACCCTCACTGCGAGTTAGGATTTGTAAGCGGGACCCAGCCATTTGAAAACAACAACTCCACACTGAGTTTACTTTAGAGATACAGCGTGGGGATCAGGCCATTCGGCCCATCGAGTCCGCACCGAGCAGCGATCGCCCGTACACACACACACACACACACACACACACACACACACACACACACACACACACACACACACACACACACACACACACACACACACACACACACACACACACACACACACACACCAGTTACCGAAGCCAATCGGCCAACAAACCCGCACGTCTTTGGAGAGTGGGAGGAAACCTGGGCTCCCCGGAGAAAACCCACGCAGGTCACGGGGAGAGGAGAGGGAGGAGGAGAGGAGAGGAGGAGAGGGGAGGGGAGGGGAGGGGAGGGAGGAGAGGGGAGGGGAGGGGAGGGGAGGGGAGGAGAGGAGAGGGAGAGGAGAGGAGGGGAGAGGGAGGGAGAGGGAGGGGAGGGGAGGGGAGGGAGAGGGGATCGCTGCTAGGAGAGGAGGAGAGGAGAGGAGAGGAGAGGAGAGGAGAGGAGAGGGAGGGTGGGGGAGGGAGGAGGATAGGGGGGAGGGGAGGGGGTTAGGAGAGGGAGAGGAGAGGAGGGGAGGAGAGAGAGGAGAGGAGGAGGGAGGAGGGGAGGGAGAGGGGAGGGGAGGGGAGGGAGGAGAGGAGGAGGAGAGGGGAGGAGAGAGGGGAGAGGAGAGGAGAGGGGAGGGGAGGGAGGGGAGGAGAGGGGGAGAGGAGAGGGGAGGGAGGAGGGGAGGGAGAGGAAGGGAGGAGAGGGGAGGGGAAGAGAGGGAGGCCAGGACAGACAGACAGAGACAGACAGCAGACAGACCCACACACACACCCACACACACACACCCCGTTGTCAGGATCGAACCCAGGTCTCTGGTGTTCAGGTCCCACTGCAGGCAAGCAAGCAAGCACAAAAGCGGGCAGTGCGTTGCAGACAGGAGGTGCCAGGGTGGATGGCATGAGGTGCCACGCTGCCACTCTGTCGGAGAGCCTGGCAGCTCCCCTTGTGCCCAGCATGATGCCAATCCCTCAGCCAACATTAGTGTAGGCGGCACGGTGGCGCAGCGGGTAGAGTTGCTGCCTCACAGCGCCGGAGCCCCAGGTTCGATCCTGACTACGGGCGCTGTCTGTACGGAGTTTGCACATTCTCCCCGTGACCTGCGTGGGTTTTCTCCGGGCGCTCCGGTTTCCTCCCACACTCCAAAGACGTGCGGGTTGGTAGTTCAATTGGCTTCAGTAAAGATAATAAATTATCCCTAGTTTAGTTTAGTTTAGAGATACAGCGCGGAAACAGGCCCTTCGGCCCACCTAGTCCGTGCCGACCAGCGATCCCCGCACACCAACACTATCCTACACACACTGGGGACAATGTTTACATTTACACCGAGCCAATGAACTTACAAACCTGTACGTCTTTGGAGTGTGGGAGGAAACCGAAGATCTCGGAGACCTGACCTGAAACGCAGGTCACGGAGAGAACGTGCGAACTCTGTACAGACAGCACCCGTGGTCGGGATCGAACCCGGGTCTCCTGCGCTGCATTCGCTGTAAGGCAGCAACTCAACCGCTGCGCCACCGTGACCGGTAGTGTCGGATAGACAATAGACGCAGGAGTAGAGGCCATTCGGCCCTTCGAGCCAGCACCGCCATTTAATGTGATCATGGCTGATCATCCCCAATCAGTACCCCGTTCCTGCCTTCTCTCCATATCCCTTAACTCCGCTATCCCTAAGAGCCCTATCTATCTCTCTCTTGAAAGCATCCAGAGAACCGACCTCCACTGCCCTCTGAGGCAGAGAATTCCACAGACTCACAACTCTGTGTGAGAAAAAGTGTTTCCTCGTCTCCGTTCTAAATGGCCGACCCCTTCATCTTAAACTGTGTGTGGCCCCTGGTTCTGGACTCCCCGAACATCGGGAACATGTTTCCTGCCTCTAGCGTGTCCAAACCCTTAATAATCTTATATGTTCCCCTCTAGATGTGTAGGATAGTGCTGGTGTGCGGGGTGATCGCGTGGCGCTTGGCGGTTGGCGCGGACTCGGTGGGGCCAAAGGTCGCTGTAACTCCAAAGTCTAAAAAAAATTCAGACAGGATAAAAGAAGTCTCTGTCCCAGAGGAATTTCCCAGATGTCGCTCACGAGTCAGGCTCAGTATTCAACAGAACGGATAAATGGACATTGGAATTCTTCCCGAACATGGAGTCTCTGTTTGTTTCAGAAACCTGGCGCCTCCAACAAGGCGCGGACAGGGGGCCACATGTTTAACACGGAGCCGCTGAACGCAGTCAGTCTTGCTACACCTTGAGGTGTGACACCGTTCTGCATCTCGGAGTTAAACATGTGAATCAACTCACACTCACTTGCTATTCATTCATGTTCAATGCAATTCCACACCGGCCCGACACGTCCCATCTACACTGGTCCCACCTGCCCACGTTTGGCCCATATCCCTCCAAACCTGTACCTGTCTTAATGTGTACTAGTCCCAGCCTCAACTACCTTCTCTGGCAGCTCGTTCCATACACTGGGTGAAAATGTTACTCCTCAGCCTATTAAATCTTTCCCCCCTCACCTTAAACCTGTGTCCTCTGGTCCTCGATTCCCCTACTCTGGGCAAGAGATCTACTCGATCTATTCCTCTCATGATTGTGTACACCTCTATAACATCACCCCTCATCCTCCTGCGCTCCATGGAATAGAGTCGCAGCCGGCTCAACCTCTCCCTGTAGCTCGCACCCTCTAGTCCTGGCAACATCCTCGTTAATGTTCTCTGCAGATTGACACAGGTACAAACTCGACATTTAAGAAACATTTCGACAGGTACATGGATCGGACGGGTTTGGAGGGATGTGGGCCAAACGCATGCAGGTGTGAACTCGTGTAGATGGGGCATGTTGGCTGGTGCGGGCTGTATTCCCCTCTGTATACGACTCCATCCCCGTTTCTCTCTCCACAGTTGCTGCCTGACCGGCTGAGTGTTTCCGGCTTGCATTTTACCTCGGGTTTCCAGCAGCTGCTCGCTGACTTCCCTCGACGTCTCTCCTGACCGAGGGCAATTTGTCCGAGTTACGAGACAGTGTCTGAGACACCGCCCACAAACAACTGGTTGGGAGCCCGTCCATGAAAACAGACACTCCTAAACATCAAGGCCATCTCGGTCGCAGATTCCAGACGAATGGAATGAACCGCCAAGGATTAAGATGCATCGAACATACCATCAGGATGCCAATTGCTACTGAGCTGTAAATAACACGAGTAGTCTATAATAAACGCAATCCCTGCACAGCGGAGACAGCAGTGATTTAAAAAAAGGCATCATGAACAAATAGCTCATGAGCGCTGGGACGAAGAATGCCAAAGGACATTTAAATCGCAGAGAATTGTGGACAGTTGCAGCCCAGACCATCACACACACACACACAAACCAACCTTCCTTCCATCAACTCCATCTACACCTCACGCTGCCTCGGCAAGGCCAGCAGCATCATCAAGGACCAGTCTCACCCCGGTCACTCCCTCTTCTCCCCTCTCCCATCAGGCAAGAGGTACAGAAGTGTGAAAACGAACGCGCACACACACCTCCAGATTCAGGGACAGTTTCTTCCCGGCTGTTATCAGGCAACTGAACCATCCTACCACAACCAGCGAGCAGTGCTGAACTACTATCTACCTCACTGGTGACCCTCGGACTATCCTTGATCGGACTTTATCTTGTTCTAAACGTGATTCATGTTATTCCCTTTATCCTGTATCTGTACACTGTGGACGGCTCGATTGTAATCATGTGTTGTCTTTCCGCTGACTGGTTAGCACGCAACAAAAGCTTTTCACTGTACCTCGGTACACGTGACAATAGACTAAACTAGACTAAACCAAATCAGAACTAATTCAAGCTCAAACTCATCAGGGCTACAGATGGACACAGAGTGCTGGAGTAACTCAGCGCGTCAGGCAGCATCGGTGGAGAACATGGAGAGGTGACGGTTCACAGAGTGCTGGAGTAACTCAGCGGGTCAGGCAGCATCTGTGGAGAACATGGATAGGTGACGTTTCACAGAGTGCTGGAGTAACTCAGCGGGTCAGGCAGCATCTATGGAGAACATGGATAGGTGACATTTAGGGTCAGGACCTTTCTTTCTTCAGACTGAAAATCTGGGTTGGTGGGTTGGTGGGGGGGGGGGGGGGGGGGGGGGGGGGGGGGGGGGGGGGGTGGGGGGGGGGGGTGGATGGGGAGCTGGAGGTGACAAAAAAGACCAGGACAATGAAAGTGGGCACAAATGGTTGGCCCACTGTCAGCTCGGGGAAGGTGTGATCTCAAGATTATGAAGAAAGACTGGATAGACTTGGTTTATACTCTCTAGAATTTAGAAGATTGAGAGGGGATCTTATAGAAACTTACAAAATTCTTAAGGGGTTGGACAGGCTAGATGCAGGAAGATTGTTCCCGATGTTAGGGAAGTCCAGGACAAGGGGTCACAGCTTAAGGATAAAGGGGAAATCCTTTAAAACCGAGATGAGAAGATCTTTTTTCACGCAGAGAGTGGTGAATCTCTGGAACTCTCTGCCACAGAGGGTAGTTGAGGACACTTAATTGGCTATATTTAAGAGGGAGTTAGATGTGGCCCTTGTGGCTAAGGGGATCAGGGGGTATGGAGAAAAGGCAGGTACGGGATACTGAGTTGGATGATCAGCCATGATCATATTGAATGGCGGTGCAGGCTCGAAGGGCCGAATGGCCTACTCCTGCACCTAATTTCTATGTTTCTATGTTTCTAAGAGAGAAACAATATGGGAAATTGTGGAGGTGGTAACTGACTAGGGAGGGGGGGGGGGGGGGGGGGGGGGGGGAGGGGGGAGGGGGGAGGGTCGAAGTCGATGTTAGCTCAAATTAGACAAATCAACGTTCATACCACTGGGTTGCAAGCCACCATGAGGTGCTGTTCTTGTGTGTGTCCCAAAGCACCCATACCAACCAACATGCCCCGTCTACACTAGTCCCACCTGCCCGCGTTTGGCCCACATCCCTCCAAACATGTCCACTTGCCTTTTAAAGGCTCTTATAGTACCTGCCTCGACTACCTCCCCTGACAGCTCGTTCCTTACACCCACCACCCTCTGGGTGACAAGGTTGCCCTTCTGGTTCCTATTAAATAGGACACATGCAGAAAACTCTTTTACACAATAAACTTGTTCAAACTGGTTTAACAGGAACTTACAGAAGAGAGAAGGCACAAGGAACTGCAGTCTGTCTGTCTGAAGAAGGGTTTCGGCCCGAAACGTTACCTATTTCCTTCGCTCCATAGATGCTGCTGCACCCGCTGAGTTTCTCCAGCATTTCTGTGTAGCAAGGAACTGCAGATGCTGGCTTATATCAAAGATAGACACAAAGTGCTGGAGTAACTCAGCGGGCCAGGAAACATCTCTGGAGGGGGAGGGAAAGGAATAGGTGACGTTTCGGGTCAGGCAAGTGGCCTTCTTCAGATCTGCATTACAAAGAGAATTTACTTTCAAAAACTTACAAAAGCAAACTTGGACCTTTACTTAAAACTGGAGCCGGCTCAGGGCGGTCACGGTGGCGCAGCGGTAGAGTTGCTGCCTCACAGCGCCAGAGACCTACGTTCCATCCTGACTGTATGGAGTTTGTACGTTCTCCACCGTGACCTTGTGGGCTTTCCCCGGGTGCTCCGGTTTCCTTCCACATCCCAAAGATGGTGAATTGACTTTGGTGGAATTGTATATTGTCACAGAGTGGTGCAGTGTGGAAAACGGGCCCTTCAGCCCAACTCGCCCACCCCAGCCAACACGACCCATCTACACTAGTCCCACCTGCCCGCGTTTGGCCCACATCCCTGTCTAATTGCTCCTTAAATAGTCCCAGCCTCAACTACCCCCTCTGGCAGCTCGTTCCATACACTCACCAGTCAGAACCAGGAGCAGGTGGATCTTATTGAAACATACAAGATTGTTGAGGGTTTGGACATGCTAGAGGCAGGAAACATGTTCCCAATGTTGGAACCAGGGGCCACACACACACAGTTTAAGAATAAGGAGTAAGCAATTTAGAACGGAGACGAGGAAACACTTTTTCTCACAGAGAGTGGTGAGTCTGTGGAACTCAGAGGGCGGTGGAGGCCAGTTCTCTGGATGCTTTCAAGAGAGAGCTAGATAGGGCTTTCCAACCATTCAGCTATCTCTCCTTGGATCCCATACGATCTAACCTTCCAGAGCAGCCTACCATGCAGAGCCTTGTCGAATGCTTTGCTGAAATAACTGTCCCTAGTGTGTAGGATAGTACAGGTGGGAGAATTTACCATTTTTTTTTAAAGAAATTTTAATTATTACAAATGACACAACTATTAGAATTCTTGAAACATTTAAATTAGGTGGTCCAGTGCCTAAAAGGTGTGAGATAAGGAGAGAGGACTTGTGAATTGTGAAGCTGGAGGAAGGAAAAGGGAGGTGGAAGGTGATGGATGGTCGGTGGGGATTATGTGGGCCGAATGGCCTGTTTGCGCGTTGTATCTCTGCAGTCTAAAATGTGTAGGATAGTGATAGTGTGTACGGGGTGATCGCTGGTCGGCACGGGTTCGATGGGCTGAAGGGCCAGTTACTGTGATGTGTGTCTCTCCACTGGAGAGCCCCACTCTGTAGATGCTACCTCTTTGGAGACTCTCAGACTATCCTTGATCGGACCTAGGTGGCTTTAGAAACATAGAAACATAGAAATTAGGTGCAGGAGTAGGCCATTCGGCCCTTCGAGCCTGCACCGCCATTCAATACGATCATGGCTGATCATCCAACTCAGTATCCCGTACCTGCCTTCTCTCCATACCCCCTGATCCCCTTAGCCACAAGGGCCACATCTAACTCCCTCTTAAATATAGCCAATGAACTGTGTGGCCTCAACTACCCTCTGTGGCAGAGAGTTCCAGAGATTCACCACTCTCTGCGTGAAAAAAGTTCTTCTCATCTCGGTTTTAAAGGATTTCCCCCTTATCCTTAAGCTGTGACCCCTTGTCCTGGACTTCCCTAACATCGGGAATAATCTTCCTGCATCTAGCCTGTCCAACCCCTTAAGAATGTTGTAAGTTTCTATAAGATCCCCTCTCAATCTCCTAAATTCTAGAGAGTATAAACCAAGTCGATCCAGTCTTTCTTCATAAGACAGTCCTGACATCCCAGGAATCAGTCTGGTGAACCGTCTCTGCACTCCCTCTATGGCAATAATGTCCATCCTCAGATCCTCCCCTTTACCTTGCACCGAACGTTATTCCCTGATCATGTACGCGCAATGCGGGCCGAATGGTCGCCAACTCTCGCGCGACCATTCAGAGTCGACACTCACCGCACCCCCTCAAGTCCCACTGCTCTGCGGAGCTGGGGGGGGGGGAAGCCTCGTTGGGTTCCCCTCCTCCTACCCCCAACATTGGCTGGACATCCCAACCACGACTGGACATTAGATTCAAGATTCAAGTGAGATTATTGTCATGTGTCCCAGATAGGACAATGAAATTCTTGCTTTGCTTCAGCACAACAGAGTATAGTAGGCATCAATGCAGGGTAGACAAACGTGCTGGAGAAACTCAGCGGGTGCAGCAGCATCTATGGAGCGAAGGAAATAGGCGACGTTTCGGGCCGAAACCCTTCTTCAGACTGATGTAGGGTGGGGGGAGGTGGGGGGGGGGGGGGGGAGAAGAAAGGAAAATGGAAAAGGAGGAGCACAAGGGCTGAGAGAGAGCTGAGAAGAGGAGGAGACAGCAAGGGCTACTGGAAATTAGAGAATTTAATGTTTCTGCCGCTAGGGTGCAGACTGCCCAAGCGGAATATGAGGTGCTGCTTCTCCAGGCATAAATACAGAACAGATCAGTGTGTCCATATACCATTGAATATATATATATACACACACACACACACACACACATAAATAAGCAGATAAAGTGCAATAGGCTATTAAAAAGTTGAGATTTTTGTTTGAGTTGAGTTTAATAGCCTGATGGCTGTGGGGAAGCAGCTATTCCTGAACCTGGATGTTGCAGATTTCAGGCTCCTGTACCTTCTACATGAAGGTAGCAGGGAGATGAGTGTGTGGCCAGGATGGTGTGTGGGTCCTTGATGATGCTGCCAGCCTTTTTGAGGCAGCGACTGCGATAAATCCCCTCGATAGTAGGGGAGGTCAGAGCCGATGATGGACTGGGCAGTGCTCACAACTTTTTGTAGTCTTTTCCGCTCCCGGGCGCTCAGGTTGCCGAACCAAGCCACGATGCAACCGGTGGCTTGGTTTGACAACTTTGCAAAACTAGCAAAGCAAGCAGCACTACGAGAGGCCTTTGTTGAGGGGACTGTATTCCATTCATCAGTGCTGGCTCCAAACTACAACAGCTCAGTTCAATACCCATTTCTAAAGACCCTTGCCTCATTTATAGTCTTTGAAAGATGCTCCTGAATGAAGCAGTGTTTACTGAAACATTTTGTTGAGCTGTCCACATTCTGCCCAAAGTCAGGTTGCATTTGAAGTTTGCCCATCGATATTGATGAGTAAATGAATAGTCCAAAGTATTTGGACTACGGTCACCATTTGGAGAGCAGGTGCCAAGACCAGATTGTGTGCAATCTAGCTAGGTGGTAGTAATATACATGCTCAGGTAACAGCCTGGCTTTGAGGAGATACAAGGAACTGCAGATGCTGGTTTATGCTACACACAAAAAAAGACACAAAGTGCTGGAGTAACTCAGCGGGCCAGGCAGCATCTGTGGAGAACATGGATAGGTGACGTTTCACAGAGTGCTGGAGTAACTCAGCGGGCCAGGCAGCATCTATGGAGCTAAGGAAATAGGCAACGTTTCGGGCTGAAACCCGTAAGGGTTTCGGCCCGAAACGTTGCCTATTTCCAGAAGGATTTCGGCCCGAAACGTTGCCTATTTCCTTAGCTCCATAGATGCTGCTGCACCATAACTGAGTGGGTCAGGCAGCATCTGTGGAGAACATGGATAGGTGACGTTTCACAGAGTGCTGGAGTAACTCAGCGGGTCAGGCAGCATCTGTGGAGAACATGGATAGGTGACGTTTCACAGAGTGCTGGAGTAACTCAGCGGGTCAGGCAGCATCTGTGGAGAACATGGATAGGTGACATTTCACAGAGTGCTGGAGTAACTCAGCGGGTCAGGCAGCATCTGTGGAGAACGTGGATAGGTGACGTTTCGGGCTGGGACTTCTTCAGACTGATTGTGCTGGAGCGTGGGTGAGCAGAGCTGGAAGGGAGAAGGGGGCAAGACAAATCCTGGTGAGCGATAGGTGGATACAGGCCAGGGGGAGGGGCTTGATAGGCTGATGATTGGACAAAGGCCAGTTGAGAGTTGTTGTTTAGTTGAGTTTAGATACAGCACGGAAACAGGCCCTTCGACCCACCGAGTCCATGCCGACCAGCGATCCCCGCACACTAACACCACCCTCCACACACTGGTGACAATTTTACACATACACCAAGCCAATTAAGCTACAAACCTGTACGTCTTTGGAGTGTGGGAGGAAACCGGAGCTCCCGGGGAAAACCCACGCGAGTCAACAAACAATAGACAATAGGTGCAGGAGTAGGCCATTCGGCCCTTCGAGCCAGCACCGCCATTCAATATGATCATGGCTGATCATCCCCAATCAGTTCCCCGTTCCTGCCTTCTACCCATATCCCCTGACTCCGCTATCTTTAAGAGCCCTATCTAGCTCCCTCTTGAAAGCATCCAGAGAACTGGCCTCCACCGCCCTCTGAGGCAGAGAATTCCACAGGCTCACCACTCTCTGTGAGAAAAAGTGTTTCCTCGTCTCCGTTCTAAATGCCTTACCCTTTATTCTTAAACTGTGTGTGGCCCCTGGTTCTGGACTCCCCCAACATCGGGAACATGTTTCCTGCCTCTAGCGTGTCCAAGCCCTTAACAATCTTATATGTTTCAATGAGATGCCTTCTCATCCTTCTAAACTCCAGAGTGTACAAGCCCAGCAACTCCATTCTCTCAGCATATGACAGTCCCGCCATCCCGGGAATTAACCTTGTGAACCTACGCTGGGCTCCCTCAATAGCAAGAATGTCCTTCCTCAAATTAGGGTCACGGGGAGGACGTACAAACTCCGTACAGGCAGCAGCCGTGGTCGGGATGGAACGCGGGTCTCTGGCGCTGTGAGGCAGCAGCTCTACCCGCTGCACCACCGTGTCTCCAGCCCTGTCAACCGACCGGTTTGGTCTCCTGTTACCGGGAGCTGAGCTCACTCTGGGCAGCAACAAAGAAGGAGATAAAAAATAAAAAAACTCGCAACACTTTTGTCTCTGCATTGGAGGGTCATTAGCTCCACTCTCTGCTGACCTGAAAGCGTTCTCATTTGCATCCGCACAAGGAGACTCTGTTGGAGGGACAATAGGCGCTGTGAATCAGGGAACAACAGCCAAGTCCAAGTGGGTCACTCACGCTGCTCCAAAGACTCGGTCTCTCCAGACTCCCACTCGCTTGTCCCCAACTAATACTCATCCACCCTTTCCTTCCCGACGTTCCTCTCCCTCGCGCAAGGCATCGATTCCGTGCTGGGCTGCCGGCTGGCGCGGGAACCGCTCCTCTCCCGCTGAGCACGGTCAACTTGGACCAGGAGAAAGGCCTTTGACAAAACATCGCACGCGTCCAAGATGGACGTGCTCTCCAAAAATGGTTGACAATAGACAATATTCAATAGGTGCAGGAGGAGGCCATTCGGCCCATCGAGCCAGCACCGCCATTCAATGTGATCATGGCTGATCATCCCCAATCAGTACCCCGTTCCTGCCTTCTCCCCATATCCCCTGACTCCGCTATCTTTACGAGCCCTATTCTCTGCCTCAGACACGCTAGAGGCAGGAAACATGTTCCCGATGTTGGAGGAGTCCAGAACCAGGGGCCACACAGTTTAAGAATAAGGGGTAAGCCATTTAGAAAGGAGACGAGGAAACATTTTTTCTCGCAGAGAGTTGTGAGTCTGTGGAATTCTCTGCCTCACAGGGCGGTGGAGGCCGGTTCTCTGGATGCTTTCAAGAGAGAGCTAGATAGGGCTCTTAAAGATAGCGGAGTCAGGGGATACGGGGAGAAGGCAGGAACGGGGTACTGATTGGGGATGATCAGCCATGATCACATTGAATGGCGGTGCTGGCTCGAAGGGCCGAATGGCCTCTACTCCTGCACCTATTGTCTATTGTCTATTGGCACTGTATCCCGTTAAACCTGTCCCAGCCATGTACCTGCCCAAATGTCTCTTAAACGGGGAGTCTGATAGTCCCTGCCTCAACTACCTCTTCCGACAGCTCGTTCCACACACCCACCACCCTCTGAGTTAAAATGCTGCCCCTTCAGTAACTCTTTCCCCCCTCACCTTAAACTCATGCCCACTGGTTCTTGATTCCCCTGCTCTAGGTAAAACCCAAATAGCCTTGCTAAAGGATCTTTGGTTTCAGCAGCAGGTACTGTTATCTGGAGAGAGCAGCTACATCCTGTTTATCTTGCTGCTTGCTTCCATCCCTGCCCCCCCGAGCGACTCCTCCCGGAGACGGGGCTTCTTCAGCTGAGATTCAGCGCTTGTAAAAATCACAGAAAGCAAAGATACTTTGAGCAACAGGGTCGCCAACACTGAAACTAGGAAGTGTCCAACTTAAGGGGAACTAAACGCTGTCTCTGTCGATGTTTAGTTTCGAGATACAGCGCGGAAACAGGCCCTTCGGCCCACCGAGTCCGCGCCGACCAGCGATCCCCACACACTAACACTATCACACACACACACACACGCACACACACACGCACACGCACGCACACACACACACACACACACTAACACTATCACACACACACACACACACACACACATACACATACACACACACTAGGGACAATTTACAATGTTCACCAAATCCAATTCACCTACAAACCTGCATGTCTTTGGAGTGGGGGAGGACACCCACGCGGTCACAGGGAGAACGTGCAAACTCTGCGCAGTCAGCAGGAGACTCGCAGTCAGGATCAAACTTCTGCCTCACAGCACCAGAAACCCGGGTTCGTTTCCCGACTACGGGCGCTGTCTGTACGGAGTTTGCACGTTCTCCCCGTGACCTGCGTGGGTTTTCTCCGGGTGCTCCGGTTTCCTCCCACACTCCCAAAGACGTACAGGTTTGGAGGTTAATTGGGCCTCTGTACTTTGTGTAGTGGAGTGGATGTGAAAGTGGGATAATATAGAACTAGTGTGAACAGGTGATCGATGGTCAGCATGGACAAGGTGGGCCGAAGGGCCTGTTGCCATGCTGTATCTCTGAACTAAAACCTTTCTACACAGATGGCAGAGAGAGAGGGGAGGGGAGAGGGGAGGGGAGGAGAGGGGAGGGGGGAGAGGGGGGGGAGGGGGAGAGGGGAGAGGGACAGAGAGAGAGACAGAGAGAGAGACAGAGAGAGACAGAGAGAGACAGAGAGAGACAGAGAGAGACAGAGAGAGGGACAGAGAGAGGGAGAGAGAGGGACAGAGAGAGGGAGAGAGAGGGACAGAGAGGGACAGAGAGAGAGAGACAGAGAGAGAGAGAGAGAGAGAGAGAGAGAGAGAGAGACAGAGACAGAGAGAGAGAGAGAGAGAGAGAGAGAGACACAGAGAGAGACACAGAGAGAGAGAGAGAGAGAGAGAGAGAGAGACAGAGAGAGAGAGAGACAGAGAGAGAGAGAGAGAGAGAGAGAGAGAGAGAGAGAGAGACAGAGAGAGAGAGAGAGAGAGAGAGAGAGAGAGACAGAGAGAGGGACAGAGAGAGGAGGGACAGAGAGAGACAGAGAGAGGGACAGAGAGAGAGAGAGAGAGAGAGAGGGACAGAGAGAGGGACAGAGAGAGGGACAGAGAGAGACAGAGAGAGAGAGAGAGAGAGAGAGAGAGAGAGAGAGAGAGAGAGAGAGAGAGAGAGAGAGAGAGAGAGAGAGAGAGAGAGAGAGAGAGAGAGAGAGAGAGAGAGAGAGAGAGAGAGACAGAGAGAGAGAGAGAGAGAGAGAGAGAGAGACAGAGAGAGAGAGAGAGAGAGAGAGAGAGAGAGAGAGAGAGAGAGAGAGAGAGAGAGAGAGAGAGAGAGAGAGACAGAGAGAGAGATAGAGAGACAGAGAGAGACAGAGAGAGACAGAGAGAGAGACAGAGACTGGAGACAGAGACTGGAGACAAACTTTCAGAATGACAGGCCGCTGCTATCAAATTAAACCGAGGACTTAAAAGGACTCCTGGAAGTTAAAACTAATTTGTGGAGTGTGGCAGGAAAGAGCCCCTGTATTAGCAGCAGGAGATCAGTGGTGTAAGTGATTGGTGGTTTGTGCAGATACAGGCCCAGATTTCTGTAGCCAGAACTACCAGTCACACTCTGCCTGATAAAGGGGCTGATATTTACTTTGAAAGTCGCTGCACTGAACTAGCGCCTGCATCCTCCTCAGAAAAACCAGTTCAGCGTTCAAGAGGCAGACATTTATTGTGGAGCATGTGGCATGGAAACAGCGGGGGGCAATGAGAGCCATTTGGCATAGGCCTCAAGCCTGTCTGCTTCAAAGGGATCTTGGTTTGGGGGCCTCTAGTTCATCTATAGGCCTCAGTTCATCTATGAGAGGGCCTGGTTCTGTGTTCCATGTTCCATTCAGCCCTTAAACCCCTGTCCCACGGTACGAGTTCATTCCAAGAGCTTTCCCGAGTTTAAAAAAAATCAAACTCGTGGTAAGCACGGAGAATGGACGTAGCGGGTACGTCGGAGCTCGGGGACGTCTCTTAGCGGCTCGTAACGCTAACGGCAGGTACTCGGGAAGACTCGCTAATGGCAGGTAAGCACGGGAAGACTGGTGAAGATTTTTCAACATGTTGAAAAATGTCCACGAGAGCCCCGAGTACCGACGAGCGGCCATTACCGTAAATCTCCGAGTTCGAATCAGGGGCAAACTCGGGGAGAACTCTTGGAATGAACTCGTAGCGTGGGACAGGGCCTTTATTCTACGATGCTTCATTAGTAAAACCCGCTTCAATACGCAATGAGGTCCACAGATGCTGCCTGACCCGCTGAGTTACTCCAGCACTTTGCGTCTTCCCCTCCCCCCCCCCCCCACGAAAAGCAACACCTGCAGTTCCTTGCATCTGCACAACCACCAATGGCCGGCACTTTGACTGACAGGGAATACAGTCATAAGTGATAGGAGTAGAATGAGGCCATTCGGCCCATCGAGTCTACTCTGCCGTTCAATCGTGGCTGATCTATCTCTCCCTCGTATCCCCATTCTCCCGCCTCCTCCCCATAACCCCTGACACCCGCACTAATCTATCTCTGCCTTAAACGTATCCACTGACTTGGCCTCCACAGCCGTCTGTGGCAAGGAATCCCGAATCGGGGCCAAAATTCCATTGAGAAACACAGCATACAATAAATGGAGCCACAGTGCAGGCAGCAGATGGCCAGGGAGACTACAATCCCACAACAGATGCCCGGCAAATTTGACACTTAGCATTTGGTGGGAACTCAGTACAAATTGACTGTGGAGATAACACATACAGCAGGCCCAATGTCGTAACCCGATCTTCAGGTGAACAAGCCTTAGGCAACACATGGAGGCTGAGTACATTATAGCTCATCGTCATGCCTACCGAGGTAGGGCGAAAAGCCTTTTGTTGCGTGCTATCCAACCAGCCGAAAGACAATACACGATTACAATCGTGCCGTCCACTGTGTGCTCGCTGGAGTTTAGAAGGATGAGTGGGGGGCACCTCATTGAAACGTACAGAATAGTGAAAGGCCTGGATAGAGTGGATGTGGAGAGTTTAAGAAGGAACTGCAGATGCTGGAATATCGAAGGTAGACAAAAGTTCAACCCCTCAATCGCAAAGCACGGTGCAATCGCAAAGCATGGTGGCGTAGGGGTAGAGTAGCTGCCTCACAGCGCCAGAGACACCTCCTGTCTGTACATTCTCCCCGTGACCGTGTGGGTTTTCTCTGGGTGCTCCGGTTTCCTCCCACACTCCAAAGGTATACAGGTCTGTAAGTTGATTGGCTTTGGTAAAGATTGTAAATTGTCCCTAGTGTGTGTTTGCAAGACATAGACATAGACATAGCAAATAGGTGCAGGAGTAGAGGCCATTCGGCCCTTCGAGCCTGCACCGCCATTCAATATGATCATGGCTGATCATCCAACTCAGTATCCCATCCCTGCCTTCTCTCCATACCCCCCGACCCCTTTAGCCACAAGGGCCACATCTAACTCCCTCGTAAATATAGCCAATGAACTGTGGCCTCAACTACCTTCTGTGGCAGATAATTCAACAGATTCACCACTCTCTGTGTAAAAAATGATTTTCTCATCTCGGTCCTAAAAAGACTTCCCCCTTATCCTTAAACTGTGTGACCCCTTGTTCTGGACTTCCCCAACATCGGGAATAATCTTCCTGCATCTAGCCTGTCCAACCCCTTAAGAATTTTGTACGTTTCTATAAGATCTTCTAAAATCTAGTGAGTACAAGCCGAGTCTATCCAGTCTTTCTTCATATGAAATTCCTGACATCCCAGGAATCAGTCTGGTGAACCTTCTCTGTACTCCCTCTATGGCAAGAAGGGTTTCGGCTCGAAACGTTGCCTATTTCCTTTGCTCCATAGATGCTGCCTCACCCGTCTAGCCTGTCCAACCCCTTAAGAATTTTGTACGTTTCTATAAGATCCCCCCCCCTCAATCCTTAAACTGGGACCCCTAGTTCTGGAACAAGCCCTTAGGCAGTGCAAGCGTGTGGGGTGATTGCTGGTCGGCACGGACTCGGTGGGCCGAAGGGCCTGTTTCCGCGCTGTGTCTCTAAAACTAAACACAAGGGGAACACCGACATCCGTGAAGAATGAGATGTGTGTGTGTGGCCTAGAGAGATGCAGGTCGGGCAACGCTGACATTCACTGATGAGGAGTGTGGATCGGGCAGGGGAGGAGGGAACGCAAGCCGTGATGGGGTGGGGAACTAATAAACAGTGGCAGGCGGACAAAGGAAGATGAGAATAGGGGACAATTAGAGAGAGAGATGTTGAAGGAGATTTGAATGGTTATATTGGAGTGGGGGGGAGATTGCTCACAGGCAGACAGGGAGGAAGGGGGAGGGGATGCTGGCTTCAATGTCCCAGCATTGCAAAGGTTAGACAGTGTTAGTTAGGCCCAGGGCATTCCTACAGACCAGAAACTTGCTCCGTCCGATAGATGATACAACGTTACCCACACTTTATAACATTAGCCACTCTTTACACAGACAAAAGGCTCGAAACAGTCACGTTACTTCGAAGGCCCGAAACGTCACCCATCCCTTCTCTGCAGAGACGCTGCCCGTCCCGCTGAGTTACTCCGGCATTTTGTGTCTACCTTCGGTGTAAACCAGCATCTGCAGTTCCTGCCTACGCATTCAGTCTCACTGCTTCACTCCAGTGACACAAAGCGCTGGAGTAACTCAACGGGTCAGGCAGCATCTCTGGAGAAAAGGAATAGATTAGTTTAGCTTAGAGATACAGCGCGGAAACAGGCCCTTCGGCCCACCAAGTCTGTGCCGACCAGCGATCCCCGCACATTGACACTATCCTACACACACTAGGGACAATTTACAATTATACCAAGCCAATTAACCTACATAGAAACATAGACAATAGGTGCAGGAGTAGAGACCATTCGGCCCTTCGAGCCTGCACCGCCATTCAATATGATCATGGCTGATCATCCAACTCAGTATCCCATCCCTGCCCTCTCTCCATATCCCCTGATCCCTTTAGCCACAAGGGCCACATCTAACTCCCTCTTAAATATAGCCAATGAACTGTGGCCTCAACTACCATATAACCATATAACCATATAACAATTACAGCACGGAAACAGGCCATCTCGACCCTTCTAGTCCATGCCGAACACATAATCTCCCCTAGTCCCATATACCTGCGCTCAGACCATAACCCTCCATTCCCTTCCCATCCATATAACTATCCAATTTATTTTTAAATGATAAAAATGAACCTGCCTCCACCACCTTCACTGGAAGCTCATTCCACACAGCTACCACTCTCTGAGTAAACTACCTTCTGTGGCAGAGAATTCCACAGATTCACCACTCTCTGTGTGAAAAATGTTTTTCTCATCTCGGTCCCACAAACCTGCACGTCTTTGGAGTGTGGGAGGAAACCGGAGCACCCAGAGAAAACCCACGCAGGTCACGGGGCGAAAGTACAAACTCCTGTACAGACAGCGCCCGTGGTCAGGATGGAACCCGGGTCTCTGGCGCTGTGAGGCAGCAACTCTACCGCTGCGCCACCGTGCCGAATAGGTGACGTTTCGGGCCGAACCCTTCTTCAATACTTCACTCTTGTTCCTCCACCACCTCTGTCGAAGGGGCCCGTTTCCAAGCTGCATCTCCAAACTCAACGAGACTAAACTAGGCAACAGAAATAGTACAGAAATAGTCGACCCAGCCAGCATGCAAGAGCCGCCATGTTTTGGCCGCCATTTTGAAAGACCATTTTGTTCGGCCTACGTTCCCAAATAATCTTGTAGCAATCCCTCGGGATTTTACCTCGCATCCCGGCAGGAAGAGTGTGAAACAGGAAGTCGGGACGGAGGGGGGGAGGGGGGGGGAAAGAATGAGTGAACACAATTATCTGATAGGGCCATTTTTTTGTAAATTTATGTCAGAGGCTCGGATTTTCATCGCAGTTTTTTTTAAATTATTGCACATCGCACACACACACGACAAAAAGATTTAAAAAAATTAAAAAGTCTGTGATGTCGGCCATGGAAGTAAAGAGGTTATGAACCAATTTGACTATTTTTAACTTTAAACCTCTCTCGGCAGGTTGCTGGAAGGGTTGAATCGAGAGTGTCCACAATAGCAAACAGAACAGAACAGTTTCACCTGAAATCAATTAAAAAACAGTCCGCTTTCCCTTTCCGCACCCCTCTCTCCCTCAAACCCCCCCCCCCCTCCCC
Source organism: Leucoraja erinaceus (assembly GCF_028641065.1). Taxonomy (NCBI): domain Eukaryota; kingdom Metazoa; phylum Chordata; class Chondrichthyes; order Rajiformes; family Rajidae; genus Leucoraja; species Leucoraja erinaceus. Next base: position 4,350,844 of record NC_073416.1, read on the forward strand.
CTCCCCCTCCCCCTCCCTCTCCCCTGCGCATTTGTTTTAATTCTGCCTTCACCATCAAATTGGGACAAGGTTGAAGAGGGAAACAAATAGCACATCACACAAGTTAGTCGCAGAGTCCCACGGCACGGAAACAGGCCCTTCGGCCCAACTTGCCCATGCCGACCCATCCATACTAGTCCCACCATTTGTTGAGCTTTAAGAGGGAACTGCGGATGCTGGAAGATGGAAGGTACACAAAAAGGCAGCGTGTCTGGAGAAAAAGGAATGGGTAATATTTCCCCCTCCACACCCCGAGATTCCCTCACCCCCTGACTCTCAGTCTGACGAAGTGTCTCGACCCGAAACGTCACCCATTCCTTCTCTCCAGAGATGCTGCCTGTCCCACGGAGTTACTCCAGCATTTTGTGTCTAACGTGGCAAATCTATCCGGCCCTGGTTTTACGCACAACCATGTCGTAAGCTCACAAGTGATAGGAGCAGAATGAGGCCATTTGGCCCATCGAGTCCACTCCGCCATTCAATCGTGGCTGATCCATCTCTCCCTCCAAACCCCAATTCTCCTGCCTTCTCCCCATAACCCCTGACACCCGCACTAATCAAGAATCTATCCATCTCTGCCTTAAAAATATCCACTGACTTGTGGCCTCCACAGCCGTCTGTGGCAAAGAATTCCACAGATTCACCACCCTCTGGCTAAAGAAATTCCTCCTCAGATTCAGATTCGGATTCAGGTTCAATTTTAACTCATCTCCTTCCTAAAGGAACGTCCTTTAATTCTGAGGCTGTGCCCTCTGGTCCTAGACTCTCCCACTAGTGGAAACATCCTCTCCGCATCCACGGTAGACAAAAGTGCTGGAGAAACTCAGCGGGTGCAGCAGCATCTATGGAGCGAAGGAAATAGGCAACGTTTCGGGACGAAACCCTGAAGGAAATAGGCAACGTTTCGGGCCGAAACCCGGAAGGGTTTCGTCCCGAAACGTTGCCTATTTCCTTCGCTCCATAGATGCTGCTGCACCCGCTGAGTTTCTCCAGCACTTTTGTGTACCTTTTGTTCAGCTTAGTTTCAACTGTGGACGGCTCGATTGTAATCATGTACAGTCTTCCCGCTGACTGGTTAGCACGCGACAAGAAAGCTTTTCACTGTACCTCGCTACACGTGACAATCAACTCAACTCAACTGAGACCCCTCTCTGTCTTAGGACTTTAGTTTAGTTTCGAGATACAGCGCGGAAACAGGCCCTTCGGCCCGCGCCGACCAGCGATCGCCCGCACGCTAACACTATCCTACACACGTTAGGGACAACTACACATTTTATACCCAAGTCAATTACCCTACAAACCTGTACGCCCTTGGGAGTGCGGGAGGAAACAGGAGCACTCGGAGAAAACCCACGCAGGTCACGGGGAGAGAACGTGCAGACAGCACCTGCGGTCAGGATCCAACCCGGGTCTCTGGCGCTGTGAGGCGGCAACTCTACCGCTGCGCCGCCTTAGTTTAGTTGTGTTTATTTCCACGTGTAGTGACAAGCTTTCTTGTCGCGCGCTAACCAGTTGGCGGAAAGACTAACGTAGAAACATAGAAAATATGTGCAGGAGTAGAGGCCATTCGGCCCTTTGAGCCTGCACCATTCGCCATTCAATATGATCATGGCTGATACATCAAGTCAAGTCAAGTCTATTTGTCACATACACATACGGGATGTGCAGTGAAATGAAAGTGGCAATGATTACAATCGAGCCGTCCACAGTGTACAGATACAGGGTGGACGACAGAGGGAATAATGCTCGGTGCAAGGTAAAGTCCACTAGAGTCCGATTATTTTGCCCACAGAAACAAGAGGCAGTGGAAGGAGAGATGAGAGATAGAGATATATACGAGAGCAAGGAGGACCCGTTGGGTCCCGACCGCTCAACGCACGGTTGCGGGGGAGGGGGGCTGCAGCATCACACACACACACACACGTACACTAACCACCCCCCCACACACACACAACACCCCTCAGAACCCCTTGCAAGCGTCACAGATGAACGATGTGGAAGTCGCAACAGCTGCAACGAGAGGGAATGCCAGGGTGTAATCTGACCCGGAGCCAAAGGTGGGGGTGCGGGGGGGGGGGGGGGGGGGGGAGGGAGGGGGGGTGCTTCCAGCACAGACCTCACGGCCCCACGCCCTCAGGGGAAGAGTGCTTGTGTTATTTAAACCCTCGCGATCAGGTTACCCGTTTCATTCGATCAACCATTCTCCGCCATTCTCTGTCTCCAACATGAAATTCCTCTTGCGCCTCTTCCGAAGCGCCCTTGCGTATAAATAGTTAAAACATTTGCCCTTGGAGCGAGCAAGGTTAAAAGCAAAGTGCCACCCCACCCCAGAACAGAGGCACAGAGTGCCGGAGTAACTCAGCGGGTCAGGCAGCATCTGTGGAGAACATGGATAGGTGACGTTTCACAGAGTGCTGGAGTAACTCAGCGGGACAGGCAGCATCTATGGAGCTAAGGAAATAGGCAACGTTTCGGGCTGAAACCCGTAAGGGTTTCGGCCCCGTAAGGGATTTCGGCCCGAAACGTTGCCTATTTCCAGAAGGATTTCGGCCCGAAACGTTGCCTATTTCCTTAGCTCCATAGATGCTGCTGCACCATAACTGAGTGGGTCAGGCAGCATCTGTGGAGAACATGGATAGGTGACGTTTCACAGAGTGCTGGAGTAACTCAGCGGGTCAGGCAGCATCTGTGGAGAACATGGATAGGTGACGTTTCACAGAGTGCTGGAGTAACTCAGCGGGCCAGGCAGCATCTGTGGAGAACATGGATAGGTGACGTTTCACAGAGTGCTGGAGTAACTCAGCGGGTCAGGCAGCATCTGTGGAGATCATGGATAGGTGACGTTTCACAGAGTGCTGGAGTAACTCAGCGGGGCAGGCAGCATCTGTGGAGAACATGGATAGGTGACGTTTCACAAAGTGCTGGAGTAACTCAGCGGGTCAGGCAGCATCTGTGGAGAGAAGGGATGGGCGTGTCTCAGGTCAGGACCGTCCTTTAGACATAGAACCAGTTTGAATGGGTAATCGATGGTTAGCGTGGACTGGATGGGCCGAAGGGCCTGTTTCCATGCTGTATCTCTAAACAAAACTAAACTGAAACAACATAGGGCCCTACGGTGGCGTAGCGGTAGAGTTGCCGCCTCACAGCGCCACAGACCCGGGTTCCATCCTGACCACGGGTGCTGTCTGTACGGAGTTTGCACGTTCTCCCCGTGACCTGCGTGGGTTTTCTCTGGGTGCTCCGGTTTCCTCCCACACTCCAAAGACGTGCAGGTTTTGTAGGTGAATTGGCTTCGGTATAAATGTGAAATGTCCCTGGTGTGTGTTGGATCGTGTTAGTGTGCGGGGATCGCTGGTCGGCATGGGCTCGGTGGGCCGAATGGCCTGTTTCATCACCATAACTCTATACAAAACCAAACTGAAACAAGACTGCCCATCCATTTCCCTCCACACACATGCTGCCTGGCCCGCTGAGTTCCTCCAGCACTTTGTGTGTTGCTCAGGATTCCAACATCTGCAGTTCCTCGGCCCGAAGGCTGGCTTACTGTCTAAATGATGTCAAGTTGGGAAAAGGGGAAGTACAATGGGATCTGGGGGTCCTTGTACATCAGTCTATGAAAGTAAGCATGCAGGTACAGCAGGCAGTGAAGAAAGCAAATGGCATGTTGGCTTTTATAACAAGAGGAATCAAATATAGGAGCAAAGAGGTCCTTCTGCAGTTGTACAGAGCCCTAGTGAGACCACACTGGAGTATTGTGTGCAGTTCTGGTCCCCTAATTTGAGGAAGGACATTCTTGCTATTGAGGGAGCCCAGCGTAGGTTTACAAGGTTAATTCCCGGGATGGCGGGACTGTCATATGCTGAGAGAATGGAGCAGCTGGGCTTGTACACTATGGAGTTTAGAAGGATGAGAGGGTATCTCATCGAGTCATATAAGATTGCTAAGGGCTTGGACACGCTAGAGGCAGGAAACATGTTCCCGATGTTGGGGGAGTCCAGAACCAGGGGCCACACACAGTTTAAGAATAAGGAGTAAGCCATTTAGAACGGAGACGAGGAAACACTTTTTCTCACAGAGAGTGGTTTTTAGTCTGTGGAATTCTCTGCCTCAGAGGGCGGTGGTGGCAGGTTCTCTGGATGCTTTCAAGAGAGAGCTAGATAGGGCTCTTAAAAATAGCGGAGTCAGGGGATATGGGGAAAAGGCAGGAACAGGGTACTGATTGGGAATGATCAGCCGTGATCACATTGAATGGCGGTGCTGGCTCGAAGGGCCGAATGGCCTACTCCTGCACCCATTGTCTATTGTCTGGACCCGAAACATCACCTATCCATGTTCTCCACAGATGCTGCCTGACCCGCTGAGTTACTCCAGCACTCTGTGAAACGTCACCTATCCATGTTCTCCACAGATGCTGCCTGACCCGCTGAGTCACTCCAGCACTCTGTGAAACGTCACCTATCCATGTTCCCCACAGATGCTGCCTGACCCGCTGAGTTACTCCAGCACTCTGTGAAACGTCACCTATCCATGTTCCCCACAGATGCTGCCTGACCCGCTGAGTTACTCCAGCACTCTGTGAAACGCCACCTATCCATGTTCTCCACAGATGCTGCCTGACCCGCTGAGTTACTCCAGCACTCTGTGAAACGTCACCTATCCATGTTCTCCACAGATGCTGCCTGACCCGCTGAGTGACTCCAGCATTTTGAGCCCATCTTCTGCAGTTTTTTGCATCTCCAACACCTTGCAATGGATCGCGTTTCCCTACAAACTGATTAGTAGTTTCCGTGATCACAGCTAACTTTGATGGCTTTCCGATTACTTTTGATGGCTTTCCGATTCCGATTCCGAAACTATGCTAGCTTTCCGATTACTCCCAGACACAGTGTTTAAGAAGGAACTGCAGATGCTGGAAAATCGAAGGTAAGACAAAAATGCTGGAGAAACTCAGCGCGTGCAGCAGCATCTATGGAGCGAAGGAAATAGGCAACGTTTCGGGACGAAACCCTTCCGGGTTTCGGCCCGAAACGTTGCCTATTTCCTTCAGGGTTTCGGCCCGAAACGTTGCCTATTTCCTTCGCTCCATAGATGCTGCTGCACCCGCTGAGTTTCTCCAGCAATTTTGTCTACCTGCCCGACACTGCCCTAGCTTTCTTCTGATGCTGCCCCCTTTGTCTCAGGGAATAACACTTGACACGCTGAAAGCTTTTGGAAAGCAAAGCTGTAATAAATCCCAGCTAACGTCTCTTTTATTCCCCCATCTATATCGCCTTTCAGGACCCGCTTCAGACATGGAGGACAAGCATTGATAGAAACATAGAAACATAGAAATTAGGTGCAGGAGTAAGCCATTCGGCCCTTCGAGCCTGCACCGCCATTCAATATGATCATGGCTGATCATCCAACTCAGTATCCCGTACCTGCCTTCTCTCCATACCCCCTGATCCCCTTAGCCACAAGGGCCACATCTAACTCCCTCTTAAATATAGCCAACGAAGTGGCCTCAACTACCCTCTGTGGCAGAGAGTTCCAGAGATTCACCACTCTCTGCGTGAAAAAAGTTCTCCTCATCTCGGTTTTAAAGGATTTCCCCCTTATCCTTAAGCTGTGACCCCTTGTCCTGGACTTCCCCAACATCGGGAACAATCTTCCTGCATCTAGCCTGTCCAACCCCTTAAGAATTTTGTAAATTTCTATAAGATCCCCTCTCAATCTCCTAAATTCTAGAGAGTATAAACCAAGTCTATCCAGTCTTTCTTCATAAGACAGTCATGACATCCCAGGAATCAGTTTGGTGAACCGTCTCTGCACTCCCTCTATGGCAAATGTAGATGTAGATGTAAATGTAGATGTTGTCTCTCTGTATCTTGCCCTCTGCCCCCCTGGCCACAAACAGCGGCTGGTGTGAGCTCAGCTCCCCGAGAGTCAACATCAAACTAAACCTTCCCGTAACTTTGACGGAACAAATTGTTCGTAAAGGACCTTCTGCAAGTCGCAAATTCGCCCGCGTCCTTGGCTGGGAGGCTGTTCAAAGAACGGGCGCTTCTTTCACCTCGAATGCTGAACGGGTCCCAAACTACCTTGCCACCCCACTTCCCCGTGTCCTCCACAGATGCTGCCTGACCTGCTGAGACCAAGGAGCTCATAAAAGACCAAGGAGCTCATTGTAGACTTCAGGAAGTCCAGGGGCGGCACGCACACCCCCATCCACATCAACGGGACGGAGGTGGAACGTGTTTCTAGCTTCAGGTTCCTGGGAGTCAACATCTCGGATGACCTCTCTTGGACCCACAATACCTCAACACTGATCAAGAAGGCTCATCAACGTCTCTTCTTCCTGAGGAGACTGAAGAAGGTTCATCTGTCTCCTCAGATCCTGGTGAACTTCTACCGCTGCACCATCGAGAGCATCCTTACCAACTGCATCACAGTATGGTATGGCAACTGCTCTGTCTCCGACCGGAAGGCATTGCAGAGGGTGGTGAAAATTGCCCAACGCATCACCAGTTCCACGCTCCCCTCCATTGAGTCTGTCCAAAGCAAGCGCTGTCTGCGAAGGGCGCTCAGCATCGCCAAGGACTGCTCTCACCCCAACCATGGACTGTTTACCATCCTACCATCCGGGAGGCGCTACAGGTCTCTCCGTTGCCGGACCAGCAGGTCCAGGAACAGCTTCTCCCCGGCGGCTGTCACTCTACTCAACAACGTACCTCGGCGACTGCCAATCACCACCCCCCCCCCCGGAAAAAATAATTGCACTACTATGACTGTATGCACGTAAATAGATTTATTTATTGCTCATATTCTATGTCGCTCTTCTAGGGAGATGCTAACTGCATTTAGTTGTCTCTGTACTGTACACTGACAATGTTAATAACGTTTGAATCTCAATCTGAGTTACTCCAGCACTCTGTGAAACGTCACCTATCCATGTTCTCCACAGATGCTGCCTGACCCACTGAGTTACTCCAACACTCTGTGAAACGTCACCTATCCATGTTCTCCACAGATGCTGCCTGACCCGCTGAGTTACTCCAGCATTCTGTGTCTACCTTCGGTGTAAACCAGCATCTGCAGTTCCTTCATAAACTCCACGAATGAGAGTTCACCATAAGTGGAGTCTATAACACGAGTCCAGCTTAAAAACCAGCCCTGACCCTCTCATCAATCGACTTTTCGTTTTTAGTTCAACAGTTCGGTACCCAGACAACTGAACACGAGTCAGTCTGAGGAAGGGTCTCGACTTGTCCCTTCCCTCCAGAGATGCTGCCTGTCCCGCTGAGTTACTCCAGCTTTTTGTGTCGGTTTACAAGTCAGTCTTTACAGGAAACAAAGCGCTGTAACAAAGTCAAAGACCGTTCTTGCTCGGGTTGCCCCCCGAAAACAAGCAGCCCAGGGCCAACTCCCAGCGCTGGATCCCACAGCCGGATAGCCCGTTTATATCCCCTGCCCAAACACACACACACACACACACACACAGCGCTGGTACACACAGTGGGTGACATGGTCCTGCCAGTTGGTCGCTGTGTTTCCTTACTTGTGTCGCCACGCTTCATGTGAGGTCTTTCCCGGGAGCTTCCTCACTCCCTCTCTCTTCCTCCCTCTCTCTGTCCCTTTCTCTCTCCCTCGTTCTCTCTCCCCCTCACTCCTTCTCTCTCCCTCCTTCTCTCTCTTCCCCTCTCCCCCTCTCCCTCCCCCTCACTCTCTCTATCTCTCCCTCCATCCCTCTCTCCCTCTTCCTCTCTCTCTCCCTCCCTCTCCCTCTTCCTCCTTCTCTCACCCTCCCTCTCTCTCTCTCTCCCTCTTTCTCTTTCTCTTCTTTCTTTCTTTCTTTCTTTCTTTCTTTCTTTCTTTCTTTCTTTCTTTCTTTCTTTCTTTCTCTCCCCCTCTCCCTCCTCTCTCCCTCCTCTCCCTCTCTCCTTCTCTCCCTCTCTCCTTCTCTCCCTCTCTCCTCTCTCTCCCTCTCCTCCTTCTCTCCCTCTCTCCTTCTCTCCCTCTCTCCTTCTCTCCCTCTCTCTCTCTCTCCCTCCTTCTCTCTCCCTCCCTCCTTCTCTCTCATTCCCTCTCCCTCTCTCCTGCTCTCCCTCCCTCCCCTCTCTCGCCCAAGGCAGCCCCCCGCCCCGTGTAACGCAGCGAAAGGTGGGACCCCCATCTCCCTGCCCCTGCCCCTGCCGGGAATGAAGCAACAACTTCGGGCCAGCGGCCGGAGAGAGAGAGAGCAGCCTGTCTGTCATCGTCTGCAAAGGAGCGCAGAACAAAAGGCATTGCCCCCCCACCCCCCACACACACACCCACACACACACCCACACACAGTACTCACCCTCCGATCAGGCAACTCTCCCGTCTCCCCCGCAGTCCCAGTGTGTGCCGAACTACACCAGATCACCCTCCAACCCTTCCAGAGAAACGCTCACTTTAACTTGTGGATCGAGACAGGGCCAATGAATCAATCTGCTCACTCCACTCGTTGTTCCTGTCCCACCAAATCCCAGTGTCAGGCAGTCCCTCCCCTCCCTCTCTCACCCCCTCCCTCCCCCCCTCTCTCTCTGTCTCTCTCTCCCCCTCCCTCTCCCTGTCTCTCACTCCCCCTCCCTCTACTCTCTTCCTCTCTCTCTCCCTCCCCTCCCTCCCTCCCTCCCTCCTCCCTCCCCTCCCTACCCCCCTCTCCCTCCCCTCCTCTCTCTCTCCCCTCCCCTCCCTCTCCTCCCTCCCTCCCTCCCCCCCCTCTCTCTCCAATCTCAATGTCCCCACTCCCAGTCCCACTTTCGCCAGCTCTCTATCGCTCACTAACTGTTCCTTCAGATTGAAATTTAAAATCTCTCTCTCTTTCTCTCTCTCTCTCTCTAACTCCAGCCCACAATGATCTCATGAGCAGACTCGACCAACACAGCGCTCATGTGAAGGGGGAGAAGGGAAGAGCTGGCTTGCTGATCCACTCTCGATGCTGTGACTGCCTGTTTGAGAGGCATGTTGCAATTTGGAGGCATCTGTAACACTATCTTGCGGCCATGGCCGTCTTAAAACAGCTCAGACAACATTGTTGTTGCAAATCTAGCCTTTCCCTTGTGTGTGTGTGTGTGTGTCTGACAGTATTTTCAGGACTTCGGGATAAGAGGTTCCTGTGTAGATAATCCCCTTGTTTTTTTGCAGCACCGTTTTGGTGTTCCAGACCCAGTTCCCTGTTAAAAACTTAATCTCAATGGGATATCGCGTTTCAGACATCTCTTTGAAACAAAGACCTCCATTTGTATCCCGATTTCCGCGCCCCACCAGTGTTTTACAAGTCGACGGGGTTGTGAAGTTGTTGGGATGTGGGGGCAGCCGAGGTGCTGTGTGTGTGGAGCTTGCACGCTCTCCCTGTGACCCGCGAGGGTTTTCTCCGGGTGCTCCGGTTTACCCCTACACTCCAAAGACGTGCGGGTTTGCAGGTTTAATCGGCCCCGCTGTAAATTGTGCAGGGAGTGGATGAGAAAGTGGGATAGCATGAAACTAGTGTGCAAACTAGTGATCGATGGTTGGTGTGGATTCGATGGGCAGAAGGGTCTGTTTCCATGCTGAATCTCTTGAAACACACCCACTATCATTTCACTTTCTATGGCATACACTTAGTATCACTCCACAGCGTACACTTTCAAAGCTCTCGTTTAGGTTAGAGATACAGCATTGAAACAGGCCCTTCGGCCCACCGAGTCCATGCCGACCTGCAATCGGACATTCACATTAGTTCGATGTTATCCCACTAGAATATCCTACACACGAGGGGGCCAATTACAGAGGAATTACAGAGGGCCAATTAACCTACAAAACCAGAACTTCCGGAGAAAACCCGATCGGTCATGGGGAGAACGTGCAAACTCCGTATGGACAGCACTCGAGGTCAAGATCGGAACCCAGATCTCTCGCTCTGTGAGGCAGCAGCTCTACCCGCTGCCAGAATAATTAGTTATCACTCAGCTGCCAGGCTTGCTGATGCATCTAATGCTCGCACTGCCTTGCAAGTTATTCCTTTATCCTGTATCTGTACACTGTGGACGGCTCGATTGTAATTGTGTATAGTCCTTCTGTTGACTGGTTAGCATGCGACAAAGGCTTTTCACTGTACCTCGATACACGTGACAATAAACTCAACTAAACTAATACTGAAGTCTGAAGAAGGGTCTCGACCCGAAACGTCACCCATTCCTTCTCTCCAGAGATGCTGCCAGTCCCGCTGAGTTACTGCAGCATTTTGTGTCTACCTCTAAACTAATACTTATTTTTTCCCCCACAGTTACATAGAAACATGGAAACATAGAAAATAGGTGCAGGAGGAGGCCATTCGGCCCTTTGGGCCAGCACCGCCATTCATTGTTATCATGGCTGATCGTCCCCAATCAATAACCCGTGCCTGCCTTCTCCCCATATCCCTTGATTCCACTAGCCCCTAGAGCTATATCTAACTCTCTCTTAAATCCATCCAGTGACTTGGCCTCCACTGCCCTCTGTGGCAGGGAATTCCACAAATTCACAACTCTCTGGGTGAAAACGTTTTTTTCTCACCTCAGTCTTTAGGCCTCCCCTTTATTCTAAGACTGTGTGGCCCCCCTGGTTCCGGACTCGCCCAACATTGGGAACATTTTTCCTGCATCTAGCTTGTCCAGTCCTTTTATAATGTTATATGTTTCTATAAGATTCCCCCCCCCCCTCATCCTTCTAAACTCCAGTGAATACAAGCCTAGTCTTTTCAATCTTTCCTCATATGACAGTCCCGCCATCCCAGGGATCAATCTGGTGAACCTACGCTGCACTGCCTCAATCACAAGGATGTCCTTCCTCAAGGATGTTCTTAACTAGTTTTCACTGGACACTTGTATCTCTAGTATTTCTGTTCTTTTTGTTGTATCTTCTTCTGTGCAGACGGACACAAAGTATTTATTTAATTCCGCTGCTGTTTTAATTTCCTTTATGCCATTATGCACTTTCCTGTCTCTGTCCCATAAGAGAGTCGAATTATTCCCCCCCCCCCCCTTTTTGTACCTCAAGAAACACTTCCAATCTGTTTCACGTTCCTTGTCAGTTTCCTTGCTTGCTTTTCCATATTTATTTGTTGGTTGTTCTGCTGCCGTTTTTTACTGTTCCCAGCTTTCAGGCATACAGTCGATGCTGTCATCGTAATGCCCCTGTCCCACTTAGGAAACCTGAACGGAAACCTCTGAAGACTTTGCGCCCCACCCAAGGTTCCCGTGCGGTTCCCGGAGGTTTTTGTCAGTCTCCCTACCTGCTTCCACAACCTGCAACCTCCGGCAACCACCTGCAACCTCCTGCAACCTCCGGGAACCGCACGGAAAACTTGTGTGGGGCGCAAAGTCTCCAGAGGTTTCCGTTCAGGCTTCCTAAGTGGGACAGGGGCATAAGCACCTTCTTACGCCTAGTTTAGAGATACAGCGCGGAAACAGGCCCTTTGGCCCACTGAGTCCGTGCCAACCAGCGATCCCCGCACACTAACACTACCCTACACACACTCGGGACAAAGTGCACTTACACCAATTATACCAAGCTAAAAATGTTAACTCCCCTCCCATTCCCACACTGACCTTCCTGTCCAGGGCCTCCACCATTGCCAGAGTGAGGACCAGCGCAAACTGGAGGAACAGCACCTCGTATTCCGGGCATAACTTACAATCCAGCGGTATAAACATTGATCCCTTCAATTCTTAATACCCCCTCCTCCTTCTTCACCCTTCCCGCCTTTTGCGGGGTCATACGGCCCTTCGGTCCATCGAGTCTGCGCCAATACTATACTATCCCAATACTGTGGGTTTTAAGGAGCGCCTCGTAGGAAGAGAGAGAAGATGAGGGGCTAGGAGAGGGTGATGGATGGGCTGAAAGTACTGGGGAAGGTTTGGGTCCTGTTGATGCTCATTCTCTCTGACTGATACTGATGGGGCTAGCGTGCCGAATGAATGTGCGCCCTCTCTCTATCTCACCTACGCATACCCGCCTCCCTCTACTGGAGACCCAAGCTCAGGCATCAGTTATTCCCTTGTCCTGCACTGTAAACAATAGACAATAGGTACAGGAGTAGAGGCCATTCGGCCCTTCGAGCCAGCACCGCCATTCAATGTGATCATGGCTGATCATCCCCCAATCAGTACCCCGTTCCTGCCTTCTCCCCATATCCCCTGACTCCACTATCTTTAAGAGCCCTATCTAGCTCTCTCTTGAAAGCATCCAGAGAACCGGCCTCCACCGCCCTCTGAGGCAGAGAATTCCACAAACTCACCATTCTCTGTGAGAAAAAGTGTTTCCTCGTCTCCGTTCTAAATGGTTGACCCCTTATTCTTAAACTGTGTGGCCCCTGGTTCTGGACTCCCCCAACATCGGGAACGTGTTTCCTGCCTCTAGCGTGTCCAAACCCTTAACAATCTTATATGTTTCAATAAGATTCCCTCTCATCCTTCTAAACTCCATAGTGTACAAGCCCAGCTGCTCCATTCTCTCAGCATATGACAGTCCCGCCATCCCGGGAATTAACCTGGTGAACCTACGCTGGGCTCCCTCAATAGCAAGAATGCCCTTCCTCAAATTAGGGGACCAAAACTGCACACAATACTCCAGGTGTGGTCTCACTAGGGCTCTGTACAACTGCAGAAGGACCTCTTTGTTCCTATATTCGATTCTTCTTGGTATAAAAGCCAACATGCCATTGGCTTTCTTCACTGCCTGCTGTACCTGCATGCTTACTTTCATAGACTGATGAACAAGGACCCCCAGATCCCCTTGTACTTCCCCTCTGTACAACACTGTAGCTACACTGTGGACGGCTCGATTGTAATCATGCGTTGTCTTTCCACTGACTGGTTAGCACGCATCAAAAAGTTTTTCACTGTACCTCGGTACACGTGACAATAAACTCAGCTGGGGCTGAACTGAAGCAAAGGGCAAGGGTGCTTGCACTAGTTATTCGCAGGGACCAGCCCCTGTTTTAAACACTGCCGTCATGCACTGACAAATGCGGTCAGGGCCGTGAACCCAGGCCGTTCCGTTCACTGCGACAGTGCCAGTGGACACAATGTAGCCATTCACACAGTCACACAGGACACGGTATCACTATTGCAACGCTGCCAGCGACTCCCCAATCCGTTCAGGGACGGTCTGTGGGAAATCACGGAGCAAGTGGTGCTTTCTCATCATTATCTCCAGAGAGCTAGATGGGGCTCTTAAAGATAGCGGAGTCAGGGGATATGGGGAGAAGGCAGGAACGGGGTACTGATTGGGGATGATCAGCCATGATCACATTGAATGGCAGTGCTGGCTCGAAGGGCCAAATGGCCTCTACTCCTGCACCTATTGTCTATTGTCTACTGGGGATGATCTCACCCCCGGCCACTCCCTCTTCTCCTCTCTCCCTTCGGGCAAGAGGTACAGAAGTGTGAAAACAAACGCACACACGCACACCTCCAGATTCAGGGACAGTTTCTTCCCAGCTGTTATCAGGCAACTGAACCATCCTACCACAACCAGAGAGCAGCCCTGAACTACTATCTACCTCATTGGTGACCCTCGGACTTTACTGCCTTTACCTGACTCGCTGAGTTACTCCAGCACTTTGTGCTTTTCTTTGGCATAAACCGGCATCTGCAGTTCCTTTTTGCGACGTGAACTGAAGATAGTGTTTGCTGCTCTGGGTGAGGAGGGGAAGGCCGTTCTGGGTATATTCTGGAGGGGAACCTCATTGCTGGGTCCTGCATGCCTGTACATTGTGCTGCAAGTAGCAGGAAAGATTGTTGGAAGAATGACTGCGAATCGCCAATTGCTTCCAGATTCGACAGTGTACAGATTCTGTGCACATTTCACAGCGCACCACAATGTTCCACGCCTCAGGCATGTTGTACCAAAAACAGAAAGCTGTGAATAATTAGATATTCTATGCCCTTTCCTCGTCTGCATTGGAACAAAATGGGTGCTCTGGATGACTCCGTGGCTGTATAACACATGGACTAGTTTAGTTGAGTTTATTGTCACGTGTACCGAGGTACAGTGAAAAGCTTCTGTTGCGCGCTAACCAGTCAGCGGAAAGACAACACATGATTACAATCGGGCCGTCCACAGTGTACAGATACAGGATAAGGGAATAACGTTTAGTGCAAGGTTAAGCCAGGATAGTCCGATCAAGGATAGTCCGAGGGTCACCAATGAGGTAGATAGTAGTTCAGCACTGCTCTCTGGTTGTGGTAGGATGGTTCAGTTGCCTGATAACAGCTGGGAAGAAACTGTCTCTGAATCTAAAATATGGGAGGGAGATGGAGAGGGAGGGAGTGAGGGGAGAGGGAGAGAGGAGAGGAGAGAGAGAGAGGGAGAGAGGGGGGGGAGGGGGAGGGAGAGAGGAGAGAGAGCGGGAGAGAGAGAGAGACGAGGGAGAGAGGGGGGAGAGGGGGAGAGAGGGAGAGAAGGAGAGGAGCGAGAGGGAGAGAGGGGGAGAGAGGGAGGGGGGAGAGAGGAGGGAGAGAGAGAGAGGGGGGGAGGGGGGGGAGGGAGAGAGGGGGAAGAGAGAGGAGAGAGGAGGAGAGAGGGAGAGTGAGAGAGAGAGAGGGAGAGAGAGGAGGAGAGAGAGAGAGAGAGAGAGAGAGAGGGAGAGAAGAGAGAGAGAGAGAGAGAGAGAGAGAGGGAGAGAGAGAGAGAGAGAGAGAGAGAGAGATATGTCCTGAGGGTGGGCGTGGGAAGTGTTGAAGGGTGGCAGGGCGGGGCCCAGCAGTGTGAGTGTAGGCCCAGCCTGCAGTGTGAGTGTGGGCCCAGCCTGCAGTGTGAGTGTGGGGCCCAGCCTGCAGTGTGAGTGTGGCCCAGCAGTGTGAGTGTAGGGGCCCAGCAGTGTAGTGTGGGCCCAGCGGTGTGAGTGTAGGCCCAGCCTGCAGTGTGAGTGTAGGCCCAGCCTGCAGTGTGAGTGTAGGCCCAGCCTGCAGTGTGAGTGTAGGCCCAGCAGTGTGAGTGTAGGCCCAGCAGTGTGAGTGTAGGCCCAGCCTACAGAGTGTGTGTACGCCCAGCAGTGTGAGTGTAGGCCCAGCCTGCAGTGTGAGTGTAGGCCCAGCCTGCAGTGTGAGTGTAGGCCCAGCCTGCAGTGTGAGTGTGGGCCCAGCAGCAGTGTGAGTGTGTAGGCCCAGCCTGCAGTGTGAGTGTAGGCCCAGCCTGCAGTGTGAGTGTAGGCCCAGCCTGCAGTGTGAGTGTAGGCCCAGCCTGCAGTGTGAGTGTAGGCCCAGCCTGCAGTGTGAGTGTAGGCCCAGCCTGCAGTGTGAGTGTAGGCCCAGCCTGCAGTGTGAGTGTAGGCCCAGCCTGGAGTAGCCCAGCCTGCAGTGAGTGTAGGCCCAGCCTGCAGTGTGAGTGTAGGCCCAGGCAGTGTGAGTGTGGCCTGCAGCAGTGTGTGTGAGTGTAGGCCCAGCAGTGTGAGTGTAGGCCCAGCAGTGTGAGTGTAGGCCCAGCCTGCAGTGTGAGTGTGGGCCCAGCCTGCAGTGTGAGTGTAGGCCCAGCAGTGTGAGTGTAGGCCCAGCCTGCAGTGTGAGTGTAGGCCCAGCCTGCAGTGTGAGTGTGGGGCCCAGCCTGCAGTGTGAGTGTAGGCCCAGCCTGCAGTGTGAGTGTAGGCCCAGCCTGCAGTGTGAGTGTAGGCCCAGCCTGCAGTGTGAGTGTAGGCCCAGCCTGCAGTGTGAGTGTAGGCCCAGCCTGCAGTGTGAGTGTAGGCCCAGCCTGCAGTGTGAGTGTAGGACCCAGCCTGCAGTGTGAGTGTAGGCCCAGCCTGCAGTGTGAGTGTAGGCCCAGCCTGCAGTGTGAGTGTAGGCCCAGCAGTGTGAGTGTGGGCCCAGCCTGCAGTGTGAGTGTGGGCCCAGCCTGCAGTGTGAGTGTAGGCCCAGCCTGCAGTGTGAGTGTAGGCCCAGCCTGCAGTGTGAGTGTAGGCCCAGCCTGCAGTGTGAGTGTAGGCCCAGCCTGCAGTGTGAGTGTGGGCCCAGCCTGCAGTGTGAGTGTGGGCCCAGCCTGCAGTGTGAGTGTGGGCCCAGCCTGCAGTGTGAGTGTGGGCCCAGCCTGCAGTGTGAGTGTAGGCCCAGCCTGCAGTGTGAGTGTAGGCCCAGCCTGCAGTGGGCCAGTGACACACTATCTGAGTGAGGGCAGGGAGTGCAGTACAGAGTCAAGGCTGATGCAGGGACTGTCCTGAACTCTGCCATGCATGTTCTGCTGGTGAGTAACACAGCACAGCGTTCAGAAGGCTTTTATGATTATTATGTTAATTTACAACTAATCCTCTTTGCTTTGTCAGTAGATCTTCTGTTTAACCTTTGTAAACATGGCCTGTAAACATCATGTAGATGCAGTGATATCACCTCAGCTGATCATTCCCCTCATGTTGATCATAGACAATCATTGAATCACACAGCACAGAAACAGGCCCTTCAGCCCAACTGCTCCATGCCGGCCAAGATGACCATTTAGTAGTGGGTTTACACACACTAATGGATGTCCTAGAGTTATATACAGCACAGAAACAGGCCCTTCGACCCATCTTGCCCATGCCGACCAACATGTCCCATCTACACTAGTCCCACAACTAAACGAGAGCAAGTCTGAGGTCATCCTCCGACTCCATCAAAACGATACAGGCAGCCTTGGAAGCCTAACCTCCTTACTCAAACCTCACGTCAAAACCCTTGGCGTGATATTTGACTCCACATTAAAGTTTGACAAGCAAGTCAACTGTGTGGTAAAAGCTGGCTTCTCCCAGCTTCGTACCATAGCTAAAATCAAACCGTTCCTCAAATTCGACGAGCTTGAGAAAAATCCTCCACGCATTCATCTCCTCCCGCCTCGACTCCTGCAACTCCCTATACACTGGCATCAGCCAATCATCCCTGTCCCGTCTACAATTGGTCCAAAACGCTGCAGCGAGACTTCTGACGGGTACCCGTAAAAGGGACGACATCACCCCGATCCTGGCCTCTCTCCACTGGCTCCCAGTACAGTACAGAGTCAACTTCAAGCTTCTCTTATTCGTATACAAAGCCCTTAACACTGTATGGTTGGGTCTGTGTACCATTGTGTGTATCTCATTAGTACCTGCACCGATGTACAGCACTTTGGTCAACGTGAGTTGTTTTTAAATGTGCTATACAAATAAAATTGACTGATAGACAAGTCTGCATTTGGCCCATATCTCTCCAAAGCTTTTCTCTCCAGATCCCTTAGGACTATCTTTAATTGGACTTCACTGACTCTATCTTGCACTAAACGTTAAACCCTTTATCCTGTATCTGTACACTGTGGACCAAAGATCTTATAGCGGAGCTCTAAGATCTTTGCTGTGGACGGCTCGATTGTAATCGTGTGTTGTCTTTCCGCTGACAGGTTAGCACGCAACAAAAAGCTTTTCACTGTACCTCGGTACACGTGACAATAGACTAAACTGAACTGAGACCCCCCTCTGTCTTCGGACTTAGTTTAGTTTAGAGATACAGCGCGGAAACAGGCCCTTCGGCCCATTGAATCCGCGCCGACCAGCGATCCCCGCACACTTCGCACTATCCTACACACACTGGGGACAATTTTTGACATTTACACTAAGCCAATTAAGCTACAAACCTGTACGTCTTTGGAGTGTGGGAGGAAACCGACGATCTCGGTGGAAACCCACGCAGTCACGGGGAGAAGGTACAGACAAGCGCCCGTGTGGTCAGGATTGAACCCGGGTCCCCTGCGCTGTGAGGCAGCAGCTCTACCCGCTGCACCACCGTGCCCGCCCCTGACACTCATTTACAAGAGTGCAGGCGTGTTTGCTCCCTGTGGCCTGGCCAATATGTATCCATCCTTGAAGACAGCAACAACATTTGGAGCACACTTGGGGATTACTCCACAGAAAGTCATGGACTGAGGCCAAACTTAAACAACAAGCAGGAAAAAAAAAAACCTTTGTCCAAAGATGAGTCAGAATAGCTGGAGGTTTTGCGAGAATATATCAAATTTTATTTGGATTCATCCCAGGCGAGGACAGATAAAGAGGGGGGTGGGGCGAGGGGGGGGGGGGGGACGAGGATTAGATATACAGCGCAGAAACAGGCCCTTCGGCCCACCGAGTCCGCACCGACCATTGATCCCTGCACGCTGACACTAGGGACAATTTACACATTTATACCAAGCCAATTGACCTACAAACCTGAAGGTACACAAAAAAGCTGGAGAAACTCAGCGGGTGCAGCAGCATCTAGGGGGCAAAGCTTTTTTGTGTACCTTCGATTTTCCAGCATCTGCAGTTCCTTCTTAAACGACCTACAAACCTGTATGTCTTTGGAGTGTAGAATCTGGGCCCCGTATCTGAGGAAGGATGTGCTGGCTCTGCAGAGGGTCCAGAGGAGGTTTGACAAGAATGATCCCAGGAATGAGTGGGCTAGCATACGATGAGCGTTTGACAGCACTGGGACTGTACTCGCTGGAGTTTAGAAGGTTGAGGGGGAACCTCATTGAAACATACAGAATAGTGAAAGGCC
The DNA here is from genome assembly GCF_028641065.1 of Leucoraja erinaceus. Classification (NCBI taxonomy): domain Eukaryota; kingdom Metazoa; phylum Chordata; class Chondrichthyes; order Rajiformes; family Rajidae; genus Leucoraja; species Leucoraja erinaceus. The sequence goes on from NC_073416.1 coordinate 4,369,380, forward strand.
CGGATAGAATGGATGTGGAGAGGATGCTTCCACTGGTGGGAGAGTCTAGGACCAGAGGTCACAGCCTCAGAATTAAAAGGCGCTCTTTTAGGAAGGAGATGAGGAGGAATTTATTTAACCAGAGGGTGGTGAATCTGTGGAATTCTTTGCCACAGACGGCTGTGGAGGCCAAGTCAGTAGATATTTTTAAGGCAGAGATAGATAGATTCTTGATTAGTATGGGTGTCAGGGGTTATGGGGAGAAGGCAGGAAAATGGGATTAGGAGGGAGAGATAGATCAGCCATGATTGAATGGTGGAGTGGACTCGATGGGCCGAATGGCCTAATTCCACTCCTATAACCTGTGAACAAGTGAAGCCGAAGGTCTTATAGAGGTGTATAGAAACATAGAAACATAGACAATAGGTGCAGGAGGAGGCCATTCGGCCCTTCGAGCCAGCACCGCCATTCATTGTGATCATGGGAGGACTAGATCGGGTAGATGCACAGAGACTCTTGCCCAGAGTAGGGGATTCGAGGACCAGGGGACATCGGTTCAAGGTGAAGGGGAAAAGATTTAATTGGAGTCTGAGGGGTAACTTTTTTCCACACAAAGGGTGGTGGGTGTATGGAATGAGCTGCCGGAGGAGGTAGTTGAGGCAACGTTTAAGAAACAGTTAGACAGGTACATGGGTAGGACAGGTTTGGAGGGATATGGACCAAATGCAGGCAGGTGGGACTAGTATAGCTGGGACATTGTTGGCCGGCGCGGGCAAGGTGGGCCGAAGGGCCTGTTTCCACGCTGTATCACTCTATAACTCGGAGGAAACCCCACGCAGGTCACGGGGAGAAGGTACAAAACGTCCACACGTCCTTTGCTTTTCCATTGCCTGAGTGTTGACATGTGGCGACGTATGTCGGCCTAGCCTCAGGCAGACCACCCACGACCTCACAGAGGTCAAACTCCACTTCCTGTCCAGGTCACTTTGGCGTGAAGCTTCCTCTAACTGTGTTCCGATCGTGCCACGTCCAGCTAGTCTTACTGCTGCTGCAACTTGGGAAGGCTTTTCCTGTTATACTGCCAGGAAAGTAGACAAAAGTGCTGGAGAAACTCAGCGGGTGCAGCAGCATCTATGGAGCGAAGGAAATAGGCAACGTTTCGGGCCGAAACCCTTCCGGGTTTCGGCCCGAAACGTTGCCTATTTCCTCCAGGGTTTCGTCCTGAAACGTTGCCTATTTCCTTCGCTCCATAGATGCTGCTGCACCCGCTGAGTTTCTCCAGCACTTTTGTCCACCTTCGATTTTCCAGCATCTGCAGTTCCTTCTTCAACACTACCAGAAAGGTAGTTTGTGTTCCTCACACAGCCAAATCGTCACCAATAACAAAAAATGGGAATGAACCACGATGTTGGGAGTTTAACAGGACACTACGGACATCCCGATCAAAGCGAGTCCGAGGGTCCCCAACGAGCTCGTAAGGTCATAGTAGCAGAATGAGACCATTCGGCCCATCAAGTCGACTCCGCCATTGGCTGATCTATCTCTCCCTCCTAACCCCTGCCTTCTCCTGCCTTCTCCCCATAACCCCTGACACCCGCACTAAACAAGAATCTATCTATCTCTGCCTTAAATATATATGCACTAACTTGGCCTCCACAGTTGTAGATCACTATCACTCATTTTATTAGTCATGCATCTTGTAGTTACACCCACTAGCTTCACAGTAACACTCCCCTGTCTGGTTCCCTTAGAATTACAGAGGCGTACAAGTATGAAGTCATATTTGCTATGTTGTTCATGAAGTCTTTGGCCCTTCATCTTGGTGTAAGCCTTCAGTTATTTACAACAGCTGGAACACAATGGATTCCGCAGATTCACCACCCTCTGACTGAAGAAATTCCTCCTCATCTCCTTCCCAGCAGACCGTTCTATGATTCTGAGGCTGAGACCTTTAGTTCAAGACACTCCCACTAGCGGAGATGGGAGGTCTCTGTATAGGGGCCACATCTGGAGTATTGCGTACAGTTTTGGTCTCCTATTTTGAGGAAGGCCATCCTTGTGATTGAGGCAGTGCAGCATAGGTTCACGAGATTGATCCCTGGGATGGCGGGACCGTCATATGAGGAAAGATTGAAAAGACTAGGCTTGTATTCACTGGAGTTTGGAATGATGAGGGGGAAATCTTATAGAAACATATAAAATTATAAAAAGGACTGGACAAGCTAGATGCAGGAAAAATGTTCCCAATGTTGGGCGAGTCCAGAACTAGGGGCCACACAGTCTTAGAATAAAGGGGAGGTCATTTAAGACTGAGGTGAGAAAAACTTTTTCACCCAGAGAGTTGTGAATTTGTGGAATTCCCTGCCACAGAGGGCAGTGGAGGCCAAGTCACTGGATGGATTTAAGTGAGAGTTAGATGGAGCTCTAGGGGCTGGTGGAATCGAGGGATATGGGGAGAAGGCAGGCACGGGTTATTGATAGGGGACGATCAGCCATGATCACAATGAATGGGGGTGCTGGCACGAAGGGCCGAATGGCCTCCTCCTGCACCTATTTTCTATGTTTCTATGTCAGGAGTACTCTTTAGTCCACCTGAACTGGATTAGGCCCAGGTTCCTGACCGAATGGATAAAAGATACTTCGATGATTCTTTAATGTCAGGTATGCACTGCAGGGAAAGATTCTTCATGCATAACTCGCACACGCACAGTCGCCATGTAGTAACGCCATTTACAAAAACAAAAATGTCCACATACTGGGTTTGGTTCATTGTCACGTTTACCGAGGTACAGTGAAAAGCTTTTGTTGCGTGCTATCCAGCCACCAAGACAATACATGATTACAATCGAGCCGTCCACAGTGTACAGATACATGATAAAAGGAATATTGTGAATAACGTTTAGTGCAAGGTAAAGCCAGCAAAGTCCGATTAAGGATAGTCCGAGGGTCACCAATGAGGTAGATAGTAGTTCAGCATTGCTCTCTGGTTGTGGTAGGATGGTTCAGTTGCCTGATAATAACTGGGAAGAAACTGCAGGAGTAGAGGCCATTTGGCCCTTCGAGCCAGCACCACCATTCAATGTGATCATGGCTGATCATCCCCAATCAGTACCCCGTTCCTGCCTTCTCCCCTTATCCCCGACTCCGCTATCTTTAGAGCCCTATCTAGCCCTTTCTCTTGAAAGCATCCAGAGAACCTGCCTCCACCACCCTCTGAGGCAGAGAATTCAACAGACTCACCACTCTCTGTGAGAAACAGTGTTTCCTCGTCTCCGTTCTAAATGGCTTACTCCTTATTCTTAAACTGCGTGGCCCCTGGTTCTGGACTCCCCCAACATCGGGAACATGTTTCCTGCCTCTAGTGTGTCCAAGCCCTTAGCAATCTTGTATGTTTCAGTGAGATCTCCTCTCATCCTTCTAAACTCCAGAGTGTCTTTGGGATGTGGGGGGAAACCGGAGCACCCAGAGGGAACCCACGAGGTCCAAACTCCAGAGTGTACAAGCCCAGCTGATGATATAAAGCTGGGCTGTCGGTCTGGGTAAGAGGAGGCTGCATGCAGAGAGACTGTAAACTCTCACCTCACCAGGGACTATTATACCCCTGTCCCACTTAGGAAACCTGAACGGAAACCTCTGGAGACTTTGCGCCCCACCCGAGGTTCCCGTGAGGTTCCCGGAGGTTTTTGTCAGTCTCCCCACCTGCTTCCACTACCTGGAATCTCCGGCAACCACCTGCAACCTCCGGGAACCGCACGGAAACCTTGGGTGGGGCGCAAAGTCTCCAGAGGTTTCCGTTCAGGTTTCCTAATTTACTGGTGTGATGTGTATTTTTAAAATTGCAGTTTTTTTCTCACAAATATGTAATTATTGATTCTGTTCTATCTTGTTTTGTAGTTTTTCTTTGCACAAACCGCAAGCATTTCACTGCACATCTCGTATGCGTATGTGACAAGTAAACTTGACTTGACTCAGGGGGACTGAGTTGTGTGAACAGGCATAGCAACGTTAAGGCAGACGGAACATAACGTGGCGAATTGTTTTAAGAAAGAACTGCAGATGCTGGAAAAATCGAAGGGGAGACAAAAAATGCTGGAGAAACTCAGCGGGTGAGGCAGCATCTATGGAGCGAAGGAAATAGGTGACGTTTCGGGACGAAACCCTTCTTCAGACCCGAAATCCTGAAGGAAATAGGCAACGTTTCGGGACGAAACCCTTCCGGGTTTCGGCCCGAAACGTTACCTATTTCCTTTGCTCCATAGATGCTGCCTCACCCGCTGAGTTTCTCCAGCATTTTTTGCCTACCTATAACATGGAGAAAAGTGAGCTCATGCATTTTTTAACCGTAAAAACGGAAACACAAACTATTTATTAAAGTGAAAAATGTCTAGAGCTCGAGGGAAACTGGGTGTAACACACAAATCAGACGAGATTAACACTGGAGCAGCCTCCGTGACAGTTTATTGGCCTTGAGTGGAAATGTAAGAGTCACACACATCTTTCTCCGATTATATAAAACCCCTTGGTGGGAATGCATCTGGAATATCGTGTGCAGAGCAGAGGGAAGAACGCTCTTGCAGTCACAGGAGTACAGCGAAGGTTCACCCGGTTTAATGTTGGGGAAGCTGCCCTTCGGCCCATCCAGTCCGTGACGACCATCCACCACCCGTCCACACTAATTCTATATTATCCCACTTTCTCATCCACTCCCGACAATAGACAATAGGGTGCAGGAGGAGGCCATTCAGCCCTTCGAGCCTGCACCGCCATTCAATGTGATCACGGCTGATCATCCCCTTCATGCCTTCTCCCCATACCCCCTGACTCCGCTATTTTTAAGAGCCCTATCTAGCTCTCTCTTGAAAGCATCCAGAGAACCGGCCTCCACCGCCCTCTGAGGCAGACTCACAACTCTCTGTGAGAAAAGTGTTTCCTCGTCTCCGTTCTAAATGGCTTATCCCTTATTCTTAAACTGTGTGTGTGTGGCCCCTGGTTCTGGACTCCCCCAACATCGGGAACATGTTTCCTGCCTCTAGCGTGTCCAAGCCCTTAACAATCTTATATGTTTTCAATGAGATGCCCTCTCATCCTTCTAAACTCCAGAGTGTCTTTGGGATGTGGGAGGAAACCGGAGCATCCAGAGGGAACCCACGAGGTCACATGGAGAACGTGCAAACTCCACAAGCGCGTGCGTGCGTGCGCACGCACACTCACACACACACACACGCACATGCACACACACACACGCACACTCACACACACGCGCGCACACACACACACACACACACACACAATACCTGAGGTCAGGATCGAACCGGGATCTCTGGCGCTGTGAGGCAGCAGTTCTACCCGCTGTGCCACCATGCCGCCTGCTTGCTGCTGTCTCCCTGTCCAAGAGGTCTCAGAGTCTACAAAGCCGTCTGAGACTAAATTCTGATGTCTAATCTTAACGGGTAGTTTGCAGACTAAACTGCTCAAACTTACCGAGGCATTTGATCGGACTGCCCAACTACACAGCATCGTCTAAGTCCACAAACCCAGAGTCTTCAATTTGTATTTTCTTTGAAGATTTAATGGTGGAGAGATGTTTATATTTAAATTAAAAGTTATGCTTTAGGTGCAGTTTAATGTTTAACTTTTAAGATAGCAGTGTCTCTTGGAGAGAAGAAGGAACGGGTGACCCTTCTTCAGACATTATTCCTAGTGTGTGTGCGGGGATCGCTGGTCGGTGTGGCGGGGATCGCTGGTCGCAGCACGGCGAAGGAAATAGGCAACGTTTCGGCCGAAACCCTTCCGGGTTTCGGCTGAAAGTTGCCTATTTCCTCAGGGTTTGGTAAAGTCCAATAGATGCTGCTGGCGCTGAGTTTCTGCTTTTTTTGTGGTCGGGCACTGGTCTGTGAGGAAGGGCCTGTTTCGCTAAACAACTAGTGGGGTGGGAAACATTAGAAACATTAGGAGTTGCCTCAAATATACTCCAGAAAGAAGACATGCATTTTTACAGGGCCTTTGAGGTTTTGTGATTTAGAATTATAATTTTATAAACCTCTGTCAGGTCTCCACTCAACCACTGACGATAACTATCCAAGTCTGCCCAACCTCGTCTTACAGCTAATACTCCTTAATCCAAGCATTCAACCTCCTCCCCAAAGCCTCTACAGCTTAGCAGAACTCCAAATGTGGCCTAACTAAAGTCTAAGGGGTCGGCCATTTAGAACGGAGACGAGGAAACACTTTTTCTCACAGAGAGTTGAGAGTCTGTGGAATTTTCTGCCGGTTCTCTGGATACTTTCAAGAGAGAGCTAGATAGGCCTCTTAAAAATAGCGGAGTCAGGTGATATGGGGAGAAGGCAGGAACAGGGTACTGATTGGGGATGATCAGTCATGATCACATTGAATGGCGATGCTGGCTGGAAGGGCCGAATGGCCTACTCCTGCACCTATTATCTATTGTCTATTATGGGGCAGAAGGGTCCCGACTTGAAACCTTGCCTATCCATGTTCTTGAGAGATGCTGTCTGACCCGCTGAGTTATTCCAGCACTTTGTGTCTTTTTTTTTTTTGTAAAGGAGCATCTGCAGTTCTCTGTGTCAACAAAGTCTTGCAGAGCGGTATCATAACTTCCTGACTCTTATACTCCTGAGAAACTGCCTGAGACATAGATGAACTTGTATTGTAACTGCTAGCTTTCATTAAGGTGGGACTTATTAAAGGATGCTTTGGCTGGAACGGGGATCAGTTCTGATGTTATCTTTAGCACAAAGTGAATTTACAGAAGACTCTGCTTAAAGTATCATTGGGACTCAGAAACAGCTTGTTAGTATAAGGTCCAAGCCATCCACAGTGTACAGATACAGGACAGAGTATTATGTTTAGTGCAAGATAAAGTCCGATTAGAGATAGTCCAAAGGTCTCTGATGAGCTAGATGGGACCACAGTCTAGCTGGTGAAAGGATGGTTCAGTTGCCTGATAACAGCTGGGAAGAAACTGTCCCTGAATCTGCGTGCGTTTTCACACTTCTGTACCTCTTGCCCGATGGGGGAGGGGAGAAGAGGGAGTGGCCGGGGTGAGACTGGTCCTTGATGATGCTGCTGGCCTTGCCGAGGCAGCGTGAGGTGTAGATGGAGTCAATGGAAGGGAGGTTGGTTTGCGCGATGGTCTGGGCTGGGTAGAACCACTGCAAGGAGAGGAGACTCGAAGCAGAGGTTACCCTTCCTCCTGATACCACATCTCTCTCTGGAGGGGTAATGGTGGTTCATTTTAAAGAAAGTTGAGAGAATTGAAAGTGCACTTGAGATGAAAGATTAGCATTCAGCCACGATGCAGTCGATAGCCTGTCCAATCCCTTAATAATTTTAAATGTTTCTATAAGATCACCTCTCATCCTGAATTCCAGTGAATACAGCAATTATTTGCACTTTATCAGTTTATTTATTCATGTATGTATATATTTATATAATGTTATATGGACACACTGATCTGTTCTGTATTCATGCCTACTATGTACTGGTGTGCAAAGCAAGAATTTTGTTGTCCTATCATGACACATGACAATAAATTCTCTTGAATCTTGATAGAGGTGATGTTTTGATCTCCTAATTTGGGGAAGGGCATTCTTGCTATTGAGGGAGTGCAGCATAGGTTCACCAGGTTAATTCCCGGGATGGTGGGACTGACATATGATGAAAGAATGGGTCGACTGGGCTTGTATTCACTGGAATTCAGGATGTGAGGTGATCTTATAGAAACATATAAAATTATTAAGCGATTGGACAGGGTAGATGCAGGAAAAATGTTCCCAATGTTGGTGGAGTCCAGAACCAGGGGTCACACAGTTTAAGAATAAGGGGGAGGCCATTTAGGACTGAGATGAGGAAAAACCTTTTCACCCAGAGAGTTGTGAATATGTGGAATTCTCTGCCACAGAAGGCAGTGGAGGCCAATTCAAGATTAGATTTAGCTCTTAGGGCTAAAGGAATCAAGGGACATGGTGAAAAAGCAGGAAGGGGGTACTGATTTTAGATGATCAACCATGATCATATTGAACGATGGTGCTGGCTTGAAGGGCCGAATGGCCTCCTCCTGCACCTATATTTCTATATTTTTGTAAGACCTTTTGTGATTAGCATCAGCGACATTTCCTGCCCGGAGCCACAGCCTTGATGACTCTTGGTTGCCCGGCAACACAGGGCCACCACAAAAGCCTGCGGCCTACTCTGTGCTGTGTATTTCCTGCCTGCATGCCACAACACTCATCCCAACGTTCCACATCCCCTTTCCAGGAAACTCTTGCCAAAATGAATCGGGAAAAGCTGCCAAAAGGCATCTCCTGCAGCGTGAGTTCTTGTTAAGTTCCGTTTATAGAGATTTTAACAAAAGACAGCAGGCACCACAGTAACAAAGGCCTTCAAAGGAGTTCAAAGGCCTTATTGGAAAAAGACTGCCTCGTCTTAAAATGGCATGGCAGTTTCAAGGGAAGTAGATAGTTCCTTTTAAGGAACTGATAATGAATATAGACTCAAAATGCTGAAGTAACTCAGCGGGTCAGGCCATGCTGGAAGTGCGGAAGGGCTTCTAAGCTGTAACATGGCCTCATGAAGCAGGTCATGATGCATATAGAGACAGACACAAAATGCTGGAGTAACTCAACGGGACAGGCAGCATCTCTGGAGGAACGGAATCGGTGACGTTTCGGGCCAAGGCCTTTCTTTCTTCAGACTGAGGGTCAGGGGAGAGGGAAACGAGAGATATGAGAAGGGTCCAAGGAACAAATGAATGAAAGGTGGGCAAAAAGGACAAATCAAAGTCAGAAACGATGATGAAGGAAAGGTGGAGCCCACAATGGTTCATTGTTGGTCGTGGAGAAGACACAATCAAGTGCATATACAAACGTTACCTCGACATGTTCTCCAGAGACTCTGAAGGTGGTGGCCAAAACATGATGCCTCTTGCACGAGGAATCTGTGGACAATTTCTGCCCATTTTGCTAATCGGCTGTATGGCAAAAATCAACTGGACTGTTTGTAAGAAAAAGGAATTTTGCTGTGCATTTGCACGATTAGTTTAGTTTAGAGATACAGGGCGGAAACAGGCCCTTCGGCCCACCGAGTCCACACCGACCCCCGCACACTAACACCATCCCACACACACACTAGGGACAATTTACATTTACACCGAAGCCAATTGACCTACAAACCCGTATGTATTTGGAGTGTGGGAGGAAACCAGAGCACCCAGAGAAAACCCATGTGGTCTCGGGAAGAAGGTACAAACTCCATACAGACAGCGGCCGTAGTCGGGATTGAACCCGGGTCTCCGGCACTGCGAGGCAGCAACTCTACCACTGCGGACTCGGTGGGCCAAAGGGCCCGTTTCCGCGCTGTATCTCTGGACTAAACTACAAACGAATTCCCTTATTGTCCTGTTCATCGATTATTCTGCAGCTGAACAACAGTTCCAGTCTCTCCTGTCCTTTGTTCTTGACTGAACCAGCAGCTTCCCCAGTGCGACTGGGAGCGAGAGGGTTGGCCAAGGGGCAGTACCAGTCGCTGGCAGCAGGTGGGAGCGAGAGCACAGCAGCCAACAGAGAGGATGTCACATAGTTAGTCGCACGCCGCTCGGAAACAGGCCCTTCGGCCCAACTCGCCCATGCCGACCAACAAGCCCCATCTTACACTAGTCCCACCTGCCCCCGTTTGGCCCATATCCCTCTAAACCTGTACTATCCATGAACCTGTCCAAGGCATGGTGAAGGCAGGAAAATGGGGAGGCTGATTGAATAGCGGAGTAGACCTGATGGGCCGAATGGCCTTATTCAGCTCCTAGAAGTTTATGAGGTGGGAGGTGCTGAGTGGAGAATGCAAAAGGGTGCCGGTGGTGTAATTGGATAAGGCAGGAGGAAGGCAGTGATGGGGAGGGGGGTGGGGATGGGTGTTGGATCTCCTATGTTTGCATGGCAGAGTGCCCTGGGGCAGGAGAGGGGTGGGAGGGGGGTAAAGACTGTGGAAGAGTCTGACGGACAGGGGAAATAGGTGCAGGAGTAGGCCATTTGGCCCTTCGAGCCATTCGATATAATCATGGCTGATCATCCAGAATCAGTATTTAAGAAGGAACTGCAGATGCTGGAAAATCGAAGGTAGACACAAAAGTGCTGGAGAAACTCAGCGGGTGCGAAGGAAATAGGCGACGTTTCGGGCCAAAATCCTTCTGGGTTTCGAACCGAAACGTTGCCCATTTCCTTCGCTCCATAGATGCTGCCGCACCCGCGAGTTTCTCCAGCACTTTTGTCTACCATCCAGAATCAGTAGCCCGTTCCTGCCTTCTCCCCATATCCCTTGATTCCCAGCCCTAAGAGCTAAATCTAACACTCTCTTGAAAACATCCAGTGAATCGGCCTCCACTGCCTTTTGTGGCAGAGAATTCCACCGATTCACAACTCTCTGACTGAAAACGTATTTCCTCATCTCAGTCCTAAATGGCAACCCCTTATTCTTAAACTGTGTGACCCCTGGTTCTGGACTCCCCCCCCAACATGGTCTAGCATGATCTAGCCAGTCCAATCCCTTAAGAATGTTATACGTTTCTATAAGATTCCCTCTCATCCTTCTAAATTCCAGTAAATTTATCTAAGACTCCGTACCTTTCACACCAGTGTCTTCAACGTCAAGCCCCATTCCCACCCAGAGAACATTTACAACACCTGGCCATTCAGCCCACTATGTAAAGAAAAAGAGGGGACATCCTGGAATGGCAGGACTTTCATATGAAGAAAGACTGGATAGACTCGGCTTGTACTCGCTAGAATTCAGAAGATTGAGGGGGGGATCTTATAGAAACTTACAAAATTCTTAAGGGGTTGGACAGGCTAGATGCAGGAAGATTGTTCCCGATGTTGGGGAAGTCCAGAACAAGGGGTCACACAGTTTAAGGATAAGGGGGAAGTCTTTTAGGACTGAGATGAGGAAAACATTTTTTTTCACACACAGAGAGTGGTGAATCTGTGGAATTCTCTGCCACAGAGGGTAGTTGAGGCCACAGTTCATTGGCTATATTTAAGAGGGAGTTAGATGTGGCCCTTGTGGCTAAAGGGATCAGGGGGTATGGAGAGAAGGCAGGGATGGGATACTGACTTGGATGATCAGCCATGATCATATTGAATGGCGGTGCAGGCTCGAAGGGCCCACTCCTGCATCTATGTTTCTATCAAGATGCGAGGGGGCCAAGGGTTTTTTTAATTCTTTTTCACAAACTCACACCCACTGCAAAAACAACTCTTCAGAACAGCGTCTCCATTTTATTTCACTAACAGGTCACGTTATAATCCGTCCCGAGCTGGTTTGTGAGCTTGGAGGATGCAAAGAGCTTTCCAATCCATTTCCAAGAGCGAGCTAGATTTGCATCACAGAGACTCGATGTTTTCTGAGCCAACAGGACAGCTGAGGTCTGACCAGCAGAACAAGACGATGTTATACAACACACTAAAACAAAATGTTCTTGAAGCAATCCAGCCTCGTGTGACTTGGGAGGGGCGGGGGGGGGGGAAAACACACACACACACACACACTGGCGAGGCTGCATCTATATCCCTTCAGCATGTGCGTGTTTCACTCATCATATCCAACCATGTTTTTTTGGAGTTCTGGTTTGGACCCACCCACACTACCCTTGTGGCTCAGAGGATGAAGGGCCCCATTTTCCAGCCTCTCCCCGTCAAGAGATGACAATGCAAGAGGCCGTTCGGCCCAGCAGTCTGTGCTGTATACTGATCCCGTGTGTGTGTGTGTGTTCTAATGTCCGATCACGCCCCTTTGCTTTAATCACCCCTTTCTTCAGCGACCAACTAGCATCCGTCTTCCCCCCCTGCTTGAGTGTTCAGTGATGCGAGCGTGAATCCTGTTTATGTCTTTGGGCCCGGATCGCCGTGTGTGAATCCTGGTACTGGTACGCATGCCAACGTGTGCCCAAATCCCGGTGTATGTGCCAATCCTGGCACTTGTGCCAGTCACAGCGTGCCAATCCTCGTGTTCATGCCAAATCCTGGTACTTGCACCAATCACGGCACATGTGCCCAAATCTTGAAACCTGTGCCCCAATCCTGGTGTGTGCCCATTTCTCCTCCCTGCGACGTGAGGGTCTGGCTGGAATCTGGGAGTTCCCCAGCCTATTCAGTGGTCCTGTTCTTTCTCCAGTCAAAAGCCAGAGGAGTTTAGAGCTTTCTCAATTATGAGGGAGGGTGGAACATAGAACAGTACAGCACAGGAACAGGCCCTTCGGCCCACAATGTCCGTGTTGGACACGATGCCAAGTTAATCTAATCTCCTCTGCCTGCATGTGATCCGTATCCCTCCATTCCCAGCCTATCCAGAAGCCACAAGGAACTGCAGATGCTGCTTTGCAAAAGACACAGAGTGCTGGAGTAACTCAGCGGGTCAGGCAGCATCTATGGAGCTAAGGAAATAGGCAACGTTTCGGGCTGAAACCCGTAAGGGTTTCGGCCCGAAACGTTGCCTATTTCCAGAAGGATTTCGGCCCGAAACGTTGCCTATTTCCATAGATGCTGCTGCACCATAACTGAGTTTCAGGCAGCATCTGTTTGGATAGGTGACGTTTCACAGAGTGCTGGAGTAACTCAGCGGGTCAGGCAGCATCTGTGAGAACATGGATAGGTGACGTTTCACAGAGTGCTGGAGTAACTCAGCAGGCAGGGAGCATCTGTGGAGAACATGGATAGGTGACGTTTCACAGAGTGCTGGAATAACTCAGCGGGTCAGGCAGCATCTGTGGAGAACATGGATAGGTGACGTTTCACAGTGCTGGAGTAACTCAGCGGGTCAGGCAGCATCTGTGGGGAACATGGATAGGTGACGTTTCACAGAGTGCAGGAGTAACTCAGCGGGTCAGGCAGCATCTGTGGAGAACATGGATAGGTGACGTTTCAAAGGGTCCCGACCCAAAGCAAGTATGAATCTCATTGTCCTATCTGGAACACATGACAATAAACTCTCTTGACTTGACTATCCATGTTCACCAGAGTGTAATGCCCCTGTCCCACTTAGGAAACCTGAACGGAAACCTCTGAAGACTTTGCGCCCCACCCAAGGTTTCCGTGCGGTTCCCGGAGGTTGCAGGTAGTAGAAGCAGGTAGGGAGACTGACAAAAACCTCCGGGAGGCGGGCTGCTTAGGCCCAATGTCAGAGGGGAGTTCTTCAAACAAAGGGATGAGGGAATCTGAAAGCTTTCCCTCAAGAATCTCCCGGGGAGTGGGGAGGGAGAAGGGGAAGGGTTCACTCCCGTCTGTCTGTGTGGCGTTTGCACGTTCTCCCCGTGACCGCGTGGGCTCCCTCCGGGCGCTCCACATCCCAAAGACGTGCGGGTTCGTTAGTTAATTGGCTGATGCAACGGGAATCTAGCGTACAAGAGTCAGGAGGGCTGTGGTCGGTCAGTATTTGGAGTATTGCGTGCAGTTCTGGAGACCCCATTACAGGGTGTGGAGGCTCTGGAGAGGGTGCAGAGGAGGTTTACCAGAATGATGCCTGGATTCGAGGGTTTCAGCTACAGGGAGAGGTTGGGAAGACTTGAATTGTTTTCCCTGGATGCCAGAAGTTGCGGGGAGACCTGATAGAGGTTAATAAAATTATAGATAGGGTAGACAGTCAGAGCCTTTCGCACTGGGTGGGAATAAAAAAAAAATTTGAGGAAATTTGTGGGGAGTTTTTTTATTGAAAACACACACAGAATGGTGGGCGCCTGGAACGTGCTGCCGGGGGTGTTGGTGGTGGAGGCAGATACGATAGTGGTGTTTAAGAGGCTTTTGGATGGGCACATGGACATGGGGGGAATGGAGGGATATGGATCACATGCAGGCAGATCAGAGATGGTCTAGGCATCGTGTTGAGCACAGGCATTGTGGGCCGAAGGGCCTGTTCCTGCATTGTGCTGTTCTATGCGAATGGTGGAGTCATAAGGTCAGAAGTGACAGCAGCAGAATGAGGCCATTCGGCCCATCCCATCCATTCCGCCATTCAATCACGGCTGATCTATCTCTCCCTCCTAACCCCATTCTCCTGCCTTTCCCCCCATAATCCCCTAGTGTGGGCAGAAGCGGAATGGGATCGTGTAGGGTGGGTGGAGATGCGGACTCGGTGGGCCACAGCTCCCGTTGCCATGGTGACGGAGGTGCGTTGAGAGGGTTTGGGCCTGCTTGCTGCCTGGGCAAGGTGTGCAACTAAACACGAGCAATGGGTGAATTGGAAGCTCGTCGCAGCTCCAAGCTTCAAACCGCGGGCGACAGAATTTAAAGACGAAAGGGGGAGGGCGGGAAATGGGGGAAAGAGAAAAAAGAAAAACTAAAACCAGTCTTCTGCTTGGGTCGAGTCTGGCCTTGAACCAGCGCCGTATCGATTCAATGATCACGCTCGTTCTGCTGCTCCTTCCGAGATTCATTCACCACCTACAAATTCAAACAACAAATTGCACTTAAGACAAAAAAATTTAAAAATCGGCAGACGGGAAGTCGAAATTTAGTTTAGTTATAACCATATAACCATATAACAATTACAGCACGGAAACAGGCCATCTCGGCCCTACAAGTCTGTGCCGAACAAATTTTTTTTCCCCTTAGTCCCACCTGCCTGCACTCATACCATAACCCTCCATTCCCTTCTCATCCATATGCCTATCCAATTTATTTTTAAATGATACCAACGAACCTGCCTCCACCACTTCCACTGGAAGCTCATTCCACACCGCCACCACTCTCTGAGTAAAGAAGTTCCCCCTCATATTACCCCTAAACTTCTGTCCCTTAATTCTGAAGTCATGTCCTCTTGTTTGAATCTTCCCTATTCTCAAAGGGAAAAGCTTGTCCACATCAACTCGGTCTATCGCTCTCATCATTTTAAAGACCTCTATCAGATCCCCCCTTAACCTTCTGGGCTCCAGAGAATAAAGAATAAAGTTTGGAGATACAACGCGGAAACAGGCCCTTCGGCCCACCGAGTCCGCACCTACCAGCGATCCCCACACACTAACGCTATCCGAAACACACACAATGCAATTTTTTCTCAAAAGAAAATGAAAGACATGCGCACACACAACTTATAATTCACAATCCTTACCTCTCCATCCTGGGTCTCAATAGTTTTGATTAACACGGTCTTCCTGGTTTGAACATCCTGTGGATTGTAGGCGTAGTCTACAAGATGGCAGCAAACAAGGCACGGGTTACCACACAGTGGGTGAAAGGGCCCAGCGAAAACAAAATGTCATCCTCTTTCATAAACCCGCCCCACACACTCACCTCTAAAGCTGAGAGAGGCAAAGGACTGGATGGGGACAGCAATCCTAAGGAGGAAACGAGACAGCGATCGTGAGCCATCAAGCCACAGTAATGGAGGCATAGAGTGTGGAAACAGGCCCTTCGGCCCAACTTGTCCCATCTACACTAGTCCCGCGTTTGGTCCATATCCCTCCAAACCTGTCCTATCCATGTACCTGCCTAACCGTTTCTTAAACGTTAGGATAGTCCCAGCCTCAACTACCTCCTCTGGCAGCTCGTTCCATACACCCACCACCCTCTGTGTGAAAAGGTTACCCCTCAGATTCCTACGTTTAAGAAAGAACTGCAGATGCTGGAAAAATCAAAAAGGAGAAAAAAGTGCTGGAGAAACTCAGCGGGTGAGGCAGCATCTGTGGATCGAAGGAATAGGTGACGTTTCGGGTCTGAAGAAGGGTATCGAACCGAAATCTATTCCTTCGCTCCATAGATGCTGCCTCACCCGCTGAGTTTCTCCAGCATTTTTGTCTACCTCAGATTCCTATTAAATCTTTAACAAAATTAAATTCCTATCAAATCTTTAAGAAAATATATACAAACTCCGTACAGACAGCACCCGTAGTCAGGATTGAACCCGGGTCAATAGACAATAGATGCCGGAACAGGCCATTCGGCCCTTCGAGCCAGCACCGCCATTCAATGTGATCATGGCTGATCATCCCCAATCAGTACCCCGTTCCTGCCTTCTCCCCATATCCCCTGACTCCGCTATCTTTAAGAGCCCTATCTAGCTCTCTCTTGAAAGCATCCAGAGAACCGGCCTCCACCGCCCTCTGAGGCAGAGAATTCCACAGACTCACAACTCTCTGTGAGAAAAAGTGTTTCCTCGTCTCCATTCTGAATGGCTTACCCCTTATCCTTAAACTGTGTGTGTGGCCCCTGGTTCTGGACTCCCCCAACATCAGGAACATGTTTCCTGCCTCTAGTGTGTCCAAACCCTTAACAATCTTAGGTTACACAAAAAAGCTGGAGAAACTCAGCGGGTGCAGCAGCATCTATGGAGCGAAGGAAATAGGCAACGTTTCGGGCCGAAGCCCGGAAGGGTTTCGGCCCGAAACGTTGCCTATTTCCTTCAGGGTTTCGGCCCGAAACGTTGAGTTTCTTCAGGGTTTCGGCCCGAAACTTTGCCTATTCCTTCAGGGTTTCGGCCCGAAACGTTGCCTATTTCCTTCAGGGTTTCTGCCCGAAACGTTGCCTATTTCCTTCGCTCCATAGATGCTGCTGCACCCGCTGAGTTTCTCCAGCATTTTTTGTGTAACCTTCGATTCTCCAGCATCTGCAGTTCCCTCTTAAACCCTTAACAATCTTATATGTCTCCGGCGCTGTGAGGCTGCAACTCTACCGCTGCGCCACCGCGCCGCAGAGAATGGTCCTTTCATGAGGCTACAGAGAGGCTGTTCCCCCATCACCAGCGGGCTCGGGCTCCGAGGCGCCATTTGATCGGGAGAGTTGAGCAAAAGGTGCAACGACCTCACCTGCTCTCCTCCCCTTCCAGCAGCTTCCTGTAGGTGGCAATCTCGATGTCCAGGGCCATCTTGACGTTGAGCAGGTCCTGGTACTCCCGAAGGTGCCTCGTCATGTCCTCCTTCATGTGGTGAATCTCTTGCTCCAGGCTGCCGACGGTGTCATGGTAACACGCCGACTCGGCAGAGAACTGCTCCTCTGCCTCTTGTAGCTGGCGCAGCAGCGAGTCGTTCTGCAGGGGGGGGGAAAAACACCCAAAACCCTCAGGCCACAAACTCTCCCTCTCACCCCGGGCTGGATTTGCAAGCCTCCAAGCTTTCAGATGTCCCAGTGTATCAGGGACAGGTAACAAAACAAAATCCAGGGGAGAACATGGGGAGAAAGCAGTACTGATTTTGGATGATCAGCAACTATCATATTGAATGGCTGTGCTGGCACGAAGGGCCGAATGGCCTCCTCCCCCCACACCTATTTTTCTATGTTCTAATCCAAGCATCACACACACTGGTGCAGTGGTAGAGTTGCTGGCCGCACAGCGCCAGAGATCTAGGTTCGATCCTGACTCCGGGTGCTGTCTAGACGGAGTTTGTACGTTCTCCCTGTGAGTCTGAAGAAGGGTCTCGACCTGAAACGTCGCCCATTCCTTCTCTCCACAGACGCGGCCTGACCCGCTGAGTGACTCCAGCTTTGTGTGTCTGTTGGGGACAATGGACAATTTTGACTGGTGCCCAACGGTCCCGGAGACCCCCCAGGGTGCCTGTGGACAGCGCGCGTTCCCTCTCTAACGGAAAAGGGGGCGGGCAGCCGGCTCGGGCAGAGCCATCTCTTCCCGCCTGGCGCCGTGACTCGCCGATGGCCAGCTTGGCCAGGCCAGGCCCACGAGCAAACCAACCAGGACATCTTCATCCCTACCCTCTCCCCTACGCACACGGGCTGCCCAAAAATGAACACAAAAGTGCCCGTCTCAATTAGTGCGGGTGTCAGGGGTTGCGGGGAGAAGGCAGGAGAGTGGGGTTAGGAGGGAAAGATGGATGTGCCATGATTGAATGGCGGAGTGGACTTGATGGGCCGAATGGCCTAATTCTGCTGCTAACACTTATGAGTTTGTGGGTGTGAAGTGCGTCGTTGTGTCGGTGTTTCCATGCTGAGACCCCGCGTGGGCAGAGTCGACTTCTCACACCCCCCCCCCCCCCCCCCCCCCCCCCCCCCCCCGTAGCGCTGACCACCGTGCGGCGCCCCTCACTCACGGTGCCTCTCAGCGCTTCCAGGTCGCAGGTCAGCGCCTGGATGTGCATCCGCGACTCGTTCAGGTCCTGCTTGGCCTGCCGCAGCGTCTCGTTGCTGCGGTTCGCTGCATCCGTCAGATCCGTGAACTGTGTGGGGGGAGCACAGCAAGTTAGAGCAGTCGGCGCGCGGCAGGGCAGGGAGCGAGGGACTGTACTCCACTCCCCACCCCCGCAAGTCGATCAGGATCACATCTCCCTCCTGGGACAGCTCGGACAGGCTCGGACTGTCCACTCCGGATTCAGTTTATTGTCACGTGTACCGAGGTACAGTGAAAAGCTTTGATGTTGCGTGCTAACCAGTCAGCGGAAAGACAACACACGATACAGGATCAAGGGAATAGTGTTTAGTGCAAGGTAACGTCCGATCAAAGAGAGTCCTGGGATCTCCAATGAAATAGGGTCACCAACCATCCCGCTCCAAATAAGGGACAAAGGGCCAAAATACGGGGGACACATTCCCGACGGCAATTCGTTGACCGACTGGGCCGTGTCTGGGTGAATGATGAGTTGGCCCCGGGTGCTGGACTGCACACAAAGCCCAGCCGGCGGGGCCCAGCTGTGAGGAGTCCGCCCGCACAGTCCGGCTCCCCGTCCAACTCATGAACCGATGATCGGCCGTGAGAAGGAGGGGTGGGGGTGGTGGTGTCGGCGGTAAGCGAAGGTCCGTAGTACGGACAGCGGGCCGGGCTGCTGACCGACCGACGGGGCCACGGGCGAGGCGCTGCTGCTGCTGCACTCCACGGGCTGCACTACGTCGGGACGGGTGAGGCAGGGGCCAGACGACCAGACAGTCCCCTCGACCCGAGTGGTAGCGGTCAAGTACGGGACAAGGGCGGTCCCGTACGGGACAAACCAATTTAGCCCAAAATATACGGGATGACCCGGCAAATACAGGACAGTTGGCAACACTGCATAATGCATTTCGTTGTCTCTGTACTGTACACTGACAATGACAATTAAAATTGAATCTGAATCTGAATCTGAACACTACCAATGAGGTAGATAGTAGTTCGACACGGCTCTCTACCTCATTGGAGACCCTCAGCCTATCTTTGATCGAATCTTTGGCTACTGGGAGAGGCTGGACAGGCTTGGAATGTTTTCTCTGGAACGCAGGAGACCTAGTGAAGGCCCGGTGGATCGTGGCCTGCAGGGGGAGCCACTGAGCCGGCCCCTGCTCGTCCACACATGGCCACAGAGCGGGAGGATGGAGCTGGCGACAACAGCGGGTGAGACGGGACGGGACGGGGCCGGCGGAGAGGAGAGGGGAACCGGGGTCCCGCTGCAAAAGATGTTTCCACCATTGGGAGAGTCTAGGACTAGAGGGCACAGCCTCAGAATAAAAGGACATGCTTCAAGAATGAAGACAAGGAGGAATTTCTTTAACCAGAGGGTGGTGAATCTGTGGGATTCATTGCCACAGACGGCTGTGGAGGCACAAGTCATGGATATATTTAATGCAGAGATAGATAGATTCTTGATTAGAACGGGTGTTGGGGGTTATGGGGAGAAGGCAGGAGAATGGGGTTAGGAGGGAGAGATAGATCAGCTATGATTGAATGGCGGAGTTGACTTGATGGGCCGAATGGCCTCATTCTGCTCCTATGGTTTTATGAGGCTCCAGAATTTTATTTTATATGAATGATATTTAATATTTAATACATATTGCTCGACTCAGCCAAAAATCTATAGCCTCCCTTTGATCTGGTATTTTGTTGGTTCACATGCTTGATCAATGGTGTTTTATCATTAATGTCTTATTATTATTAATGTTTAGTGTTTTCTGAGTCATTCGTAACTGTTGCTATATGTCATGTTGTTACTTGTGGGCGGAGCACCAAGGCAAATTCCTTGTATGTGAATACTTGGCCAATAAACTGACTTACTTACTTATATAATGTTTAGGTTTATGATGTTGTGGAACGTATGACGTTCTCAAGGGGAAGGAGGGATGTACAATAAACATTGGTGGTGTCAATGGTGTACAGTTGGCACCTCACCTTGGACTTGTACCAGTCCTCGGTCTCCCGCACGTTGTTGCTGGCGATGGTCTCGTACTGGGTGCGGATGTCCTTCAGCGCCGACGTCAGGTCGGGCTTGGCCACCTCCATCTCCACCTGTATCTGCGAGGCCTGCAGATTCACCTGGAGGTCCCGCAGCTCCTGCAGAGGGGAAGAGCACGCGGCGATTACGGGCAGCCGCCCACAACGGCAACGCTCCCCGACGCACGCCGCAGGACACCGCGCAGCCACGGGCGGAGAAATGGCAGATGGAGTTTAACCCAAGCACTCGCGCAGTGTGAGTGTGTGTGAGTGAGTGAGTGAGTGTGAGTGAGTGTGTGAGTGTGTGTGTGTGTGTGTGTGTGTGTGTGTGTGTGTGCGTGTGCGGCATTGCCCCTCCCTGTATTGGGGAGTGGACGAGAAAGTGGGATAACACAGTGTGAACAGGTAGGCGATCGATGGTCGGCATGGACTCGGTGGGCCGAAGGGCCGGTTTCCACACTGTATCTCTAAACTGAAGAATGCAGGGGGAAAATCTACCATTTATGGTAAGACCCTGAACAGCATTGATGTACAGAGGGATCTTGCGAACCTTGTCCATAACTCCCTGAAAGTGGCAACACGGGTAGATAGAGTGGTAATGAAGGCGGGTGGTACGCTTGCCTTCGTAGGCATTGAGTATAAGAGTCAGGACGTCATGGTGTAACTCCGTAGGACTGTGGTCAGGCCACATTTGGAGGTAAAAAAGGGGGGGGGGGGGGGGGGGGGGGGGAAAAGGTGGGGGGGGGGGGGAGGGAGAAAAAAAAAAAAGGGGGGGGGGGGATGAGATTAAACGGGGGTAGGGGGATTAACCAGTGGGCTCCAAGGGCAGGGGGGGGGGGAGGGCATAGACTCGATGGGCTGAAGGGTGGGTGGGGAATGCCATTGTACAAAGTGCACATTCACCTCGTCGTGTAACTTCTTGAGAAATTCGATCTCGTCCAGGAGTGATTCCACTTTCCTCTCCAGCTCCAGCCGGGCCAAAGTTGCGTCATCAACATCCTGAGAGGGTGAAGCACAAGAACGCAAGAGATAGAAGCAGGAGCAGGCCATTCGGCCCTCTGTAAATCCCCCCTCCCCCCCGAAGTGTGTGCGGAGCGGATGAGAAATAGAACTAGTGTGAACGGCTGATCGGTGGTCGGCACGGACCCAGTGGGCTGAAGGGCCTGTTTCCATGCTGTCCCAGCTACACTAGTCCCACCTGGCCCATATCCCTCCAAACATGCCCTATCCATTTACCTATCTAGCTGGTTCTTAAACGTTGCAATAGTCTCTGCCTCAACTACCTCCTCTGGCAGCTCGTTCCATACACTCACCATCACTTTTAATCCCACGACTGTGTTCAAACTCGCATGCAATTATCAAACACCCAGGCCTTTGGACCCCAGCCCAGGCCAAGAGCCTTCTGTTCCAAAGAAAAAAAACTCTTCCCTCACTCATTGCCATCTTGCGAGGATAGCTCCAAGGCTCAGGCTGCTTACAGGAGTCTGAAGGCCTGAAGGCCTTGTCAGCCTCTGGTTGCAACCTCCATTTTGGATCTTTCGCCATTTACACGGGTCTCAGTTTGACTTTTTCTTTCGTAAACCGTGTGGGTTTTCTCCGGGTGCTCCGGTTTCCTCCCACACTCCAAAAACGTGCAAGTTTGTAGGGTAATTGGCTTTGGTAAAGATTGTAAATTGTCCCTGGTGTGTGTAGGTTACCCGACTGTAGGGATGGCGCGGACTCGGTGGGCCGAAGGGCCTGTTTCCACGCTGTATCTCTAAAACTAAACTAAACGTTGCTGGGCCACTCACCTTCCTGAACAGGACCAGATTATTTTCAGCATCGTACCTCTTCTGTGCTTCCTCTTCCAACCTACAGTATAATCACACACGAGTGTTAACGAGTTAGTTCCCAGCCAGAGGATAAAACTCTGCCATCACCCAACAAGCTCTCCCTCGGCCCTGTCAGTGCTTCTCTCTGTTTACCAAACTGTGGGGAGCCAACACTAACTACCACCCACGGCAGAGACCCGGGTTCGATCCCGACTACGGGCGCTGTCTGTACGGAGTTTGCACGTTCTCCCCGTGACCTGCGTGGGCTTTCATGAAAACATCCAGTGAATCGGCCTCCTGTGGCAGAGAATTCCACAGATTCACAACTCTCTGGGTGGAAAAGATTGGGGATGACAACAGGTTGAATACAGAGTCAAATTAGCGAGTGCAGGGCAGTGCCCAGGCAGGGAAGGGCATCCATCTTGTCATCTTATCAATAGGGCCATTCTTCCCCGCACAGATGGCAGAGTCGCCCGTTTCCCCAAGAGACAGCCTGCTGATTAAACTGGCCTTTGTATGGAAATTATTCAGCAGGCAAGCTCCCTGAAGTGTCTATCAATGGGGGCTTGGGAAAACTAAATAAACAAGGGGCAATACACCTCATTTATGTTCAGCTTCCATCTCTTAAAGAATGAGCATCGAGCCTGGGCTTAAGTCAAGAGGATCTGTCGCAGTCGCTGCCTCAAAAAGGCTGGCAGCATCATCAAGGACCCACACCATCCTGGCCACACACTCATCTCCCTGCTACCTTCAGGTAGAAGGTTCAGGAGCCTGAAATCTGCAACATCCAGGTTCAGAAATAGCTACTTCCCCACAGCCATCAGGCTATTCAACTCAATTCAAACAAAACTCTAAACATTAATAGCCTACTGCACTTTATACACTTATTTATGTGTTTTATATACACACACACACATATATATATATACACACACACACACACATATACACATACACATACACATACATACACATATATATACATACATATATATACATACACATACACAACACATACACACATACACACACATATACATACATATACTTTATATATATACACATATACATATACATACACATATATACACACACATATATATACACACACATATATACCCACACACACACACGCATATACACACACACACATATATATATACACACACACACATATACATACATACACACACATATACATATACACATATATACATACATATATATATATTCATTGGTATATAGACACACTGATCTGTTCTGTATTTATGCCTACAATATCCTGTTGTGCTGAAGCAAAGCAAGAATTTCATTGCCCTATCTGGGACACATGACAATAAACTCTTGAATCATGAATCTTGTGACCAAAACAAATTTTCACGCAAGTAGTTTGAATCGAACTATTTTCATTTGACTCTCCCTTTCTGGAGAAACGATACTGTTTTTATTGTGTGGATTTTCTGCCGTGGCCTATTCTGCTCTGCACTGCAAAGAGATTATATTGCAATTTACCATCCATAGGGCATTATTCAATTCTGTGCTGCAGTCTCCACGCCCGGCTAGCTCCTCGATTGAGACCCTCACATCAGTCTGAAGAAGGGTCTCGGCCCGAAACGTTGACTGTTTCCTTCGCTCCATAGATGCTGCCTCACCCGCTGAGTTTCTCCAGAATTTTTGTCTACCACCAGTTAGAAATGAGAGATACTTTGTCTTCAATTAGTTGTTAGCCTTTTGTACGTTTTCGATGTTTGTGTGCAGTTACAACGGCCACTGGTGGGCCCTGTGGAACGAGGCTGGATGTTATGGAATTGGTTTCAATTAGGTGCCATTAATAATGGAACAGGCAGATGGAGTAATAATGGTCCCTGAGAGAGGATGCATCTAATGACAGTGAACTCACTGCTGCTGCTTTATACACAGCTGATGATATTAAGTGCTTCTTCAGCCCAGGCCATTATAAAGTATGATATATATACGCAGGAGGTCAGATAATTCTCTACTGTATTGAGCCGTTGCTCGAAGGGGGGGGTTGCAATATTCAGGGTCTGCAGCTGCACAACAACGCATCCGGCAGACCCGCAGCCTCACGGCGCCAGAGGCATGCGTGTCTGTATGTTTTAGTTTAGTTTAGAGATACAGCATGGAAACAGGCCATTCGGCCCACCGACCAGCGATGCCCCGCACACTAACACAACCCTGCACACACTGGGGACAATTTACATTTATACCAAGCCAATTAACGTACAAACCTGCACGTCTGTGGAGTGTGGGAGGAAACCGGAGCACCCGGAGAAAACCCACGCGGGTCACGGGGAGAACGTGCAAACTCCGCACAGACAGCACCTGCAGTCAGGATCGAACCCGGGGCTCCAGCGCTGCAAGCGCAGTAATGCCCCTGTCCCACTTAGGAAACCTGAACGGAAACTTCTGGAGACTTTGCCCCCACCCAAGGTTTCCGTGCGGTTCCCGGAGGGTTTTGTCAGTCTCCCTACATGCTTCCACTACCTGCAACCTCCGGCAACCACCTGCAACCTCCAGGAACCGCACGGAAACCTTGGGTGGGGCGCAGAGTCTCCAGAGGTTTCCGTTCAGGTTCCCCAAGTGGGACAGGGGCATTTCTTCATATGAAAGTCCTGCCATACCAGACTGATTCCTGGGATGTCAGGACTTTCATAGGAAGAAAGACTGGATAGACTCGGCTTGTACTCGCTAGAATTCAGAAGATTGAGGGGGGATCTTATAGAAACTTCCAAAATTCTTAAGGGGTTGGACAGGCTAGATGCAGGAAGATTGTTCCCGATGTCAGGGAAGTCCAGAACAAGGGGCCACACAGTTTGAGGATAAGAGGGAAGTCTTTTAGGACCGAGATGAGAAAAACATTTTTCTTCACACACAGAGAGTGGTGAATCTGTGGAATTCTCTGCCACAGAAGGTAGTTGAGGCCACACAGTTCATTGGCTATATTTAAGAGGGAGTTAGATGTGGCCCTTGTGGCTAAAGGGATCAGGGGGTATGGAGAGAAGGCAGGTATGGGATACTGAGTTGGATGATCAGCCATGATCATATTGAATGACGGTATTTCCTATGTTTCTATGAGGCAGCAACTCTACCGCTGTGCCATTGCTGCTGCCCAAATGCATATGTACGCGTGTGCGTGTGTTCACCACCATGGCCACTTGAATTTCCTCCGGGTGCCCCGGAATCCTCCCACATCCCACAAAGACACGCGTGTTTGTAGTTTAATTGCACCCCCCCCCCCCGTGTATAGAGTGCGGAGGGGACCACAAATGGAATGAAGGTTAAAGGTCATGGAAACTATTTACCCATCTTTGCATGGAAGAATTAAGAACCAAAAACAATGAACCAAACTGATGGCGGAAACAGCTCAAGATGAGGTTTCACCGCAACGCGTGGGTCAGTGTAACGCCAGCGTTATACCCCACGGTGTCAGTTCTCAAATAGAGCACAGAGCAGTCTAGCACGGGGAAAAGGCCCTTCGGCCCACAATATCTGTGCTGAACATGGTGCCAAGACCAACACTTATCTGCCTGCACCTGATCCATATCCCTCCATTCCCTGCATATCCAGGTGCCTGTCTAAATGCCTCTTAAACACCACTATCGTATATGCCTCCACCACCACCCATGGCAGCGCGTTCCAGGCACCCACCGCCCTCTGTGTAAAAATAACAAAAAAAACTTGCCCCACACATCTCCTTTAAACTTTACCCCTTAAAGAAACGCCCTGAACTATTTGATATTTCCATCTTAGGGAAAAGGTTCTGACTGTCGACCATATCTATGCCACTCACGGCTTGATCATTTTAAAGGGGTTCTGTTTAAAGATTGGTGCGTAGACGACCGAACGCAAGGACAGGCCACAGGCAAGAACTCTGGCAAACAGCAGGATTGGTGTGAGAGAAAAAGAAACAGAAAACCAGGGGTGGTCAGGCAGCATCTGTGGAGAGAAATGCAGTGCTAATGTTTCGGGTACATGAGCTTTCTTCAAGAGCCATCAAACTTCACGAAGAAGGGTCTCAACCTGAAACGTCACCTATCCATGTTCTCCAGAGCCCGACCTGCCCTTTGCATCTTTTTGTGTATTAACCAGCATCTGCAGTTCCTTGCCTCTAGTTTCACCAGTATCGTTATTGAACAGTCCCCTGTTTATGTTGTCTGGGGTATTTTTGATCGATTATTGAAACTATTCTAATATGTTGTACCAGTTTCAAAGTCAGCTCGTTGCGTCTCATTGTCTGTAACTTGTTTGCACCCAGCACACGGCTTCCTGTTTTGCATATCTTTCTTTCTTTCATTCATTTGTTAATTTGAGTGGGGAATCTGTGGAATTCTCTGCCACAGAAGGTAGTTGAGGCCAGTTCATTGGCTATATTTAAGAGGGAGTTAGATGTGGCCCTTGTGGCTAAAGGGATCAGGGGGTATGGAGAGAAGGCAGGGACGGGATACTGAGTTGGATGATCAGCCATGATTATATTGAATGGCGGTGCAGGCTCGAAGGGCCGAATGGCCTACTCCTGCACCTAATTTCTATGTTCTCTATATCTTGACATCACCGCCTATATCTCTCGTTTCCCTCTCCCCTGACTCAGTCTTAAGAAGGGTCTCGGCCCAAAACGTCACCAGTCCTTCTCTCCAGAGATGCTGCCTGCCCCGCTGAGTTACTCCAGCATTTTGTGGCTATTATCAGTTTCATGATGTTTTTTTTTTTTTTTTTTTTTTTTTTTTTTTTTTTTTTTTAAAAAGATCTCTCAATTCAAAAGCTTTTTCTTTCAGCATTGATTTTTTTAATATATATTAGAAAAGGTATCCAACACATGCAGGTAAAGAAAATGTTTTGGACCAGTTTGGGGATCACAGGCTCTGTGAAATCTCCCAGTCTACACTTGGCACCTCACTGCCATTACAACGGCCTTGTTCCCCGCCCCCTTCTCCCCTCCCCTCCCAACCCCATCTCATTGCTTCCCTTCAGTAGGGAGAGGGGGAGGGAGAGAGGGAGGAAAGGTAGACGGAGAGAGAGAGAGAGAGAGAGTAGAGGGAGAGGGAATGGGATGGAGAGAGAGAGAGAGAGGGAGACGAAGGGAGAGAGAGGGACAGGGGCGGAGGGAGGGGGATGTTGAGGGATAGGTGGTAGACAAAATACTGGAGAAACTCAGCGGGTGCAGCAGCATCTATGGAGCGAAGGAAATAGGCAACGTTTCGGGCCGAAACCCTTCTTCAGACTGAGGGATAGGTGGATGGAGGGAGGGTGGGAGAATGATTGGGAGAGCAAGAGGGGGGGAGAGAGAGGGATGGGGAGGGAGCCTTTTACACCCTCCTCACCCAGCAGACTGGCTGCCCAGCCCAGCATAGCCCACCACACCCACCCAGTCCAGCCCCCCAGCCGAGGGCGAGTAACATGGCCTGAAATAACTGCAAATAAAGATGCATTTGCAGCAAAGTGCTTCCAATTCAAAAATACAAGAGGTGAATCAAACAACTTTTATTTCCCACTCCCTCCAACTTTCCCTCTCTATCCACCTTTCTCCCTCCCCATCTCTCCCTCTCTATTTCACTCTATCTAGTTAGCCCTTTCTCTATCTATCTATCTATCCCCTCTCTCTCAATCCATTCTCCTCCTCCCTCCCCCCCCTCTCTCCCTACCCCCCCTACCCCCTCCCCCCCCCCCCCATCTCTCCCCCTCCCCTTACAACCCCCCCTCTCTCCCCCCCCCCCCCCCACCCCCCCTCTCATCTCCCCCCCCCCCCCTCTCTCTATCACTACCCCCCCTCTCCCCTCACACACCCTCCCCCTCTCTACCCCCCCCCTCTCCCTCCCTCTCTCCCCTACACCCTCTCTCCCCTACCCTCCCCCTCTCTCCCCTACCCTCCCCCTCCCCCTCTCCCATCTCTCCCCTACCCTCCCCCATCTCTCCCCTACCTCCCCCCCCTCTCTCCCCTCTCCCCCTCACACCCCCCCATCTCTCCCCTACACCCCCCCATCTCTCCCTACCACACCCCCCCATCTCTCCCCTACCCCTCTCTCCCCTTCCCTCTCTCCATCCTCCCCCCCCTCCTCTCCCTCCCTGCCAGTCTCACCGCTGCTTCAGGCAGTGCAGATCCTCGGCCAGATTGTCCTTGTCGACGAGGACGCGGTCTCGGTCCTGGCCCACGGCTTGTAGCTGCTGCTGGAGCTGCCGGATCTCCTGCAGGTAGAGGCGAGCTGCCCTGCCCGGCTCCTGGCTCTGGATGTGGGCGAGCTGAGCGGCCAGCGCCGAGTTCTGCTGCTCCAGGAAACGCACCCGCTCGATGAAGCTGGCGAAGCGGTCGTTGAGCTCCTGCAGCTCGGCCTTCTCGCTGCTGCGGGTCGCCAGCAGCTCCTGGTTCACGGCCTCGACCGCCGCCAGGTCCACCCGCCGGTGGCAGGAGGCTCTCGCCGGGGTGTTGATGCTGCTGATGCTGCTGCGCTGGCGGTAGCCGCTGCTCCTCGTCCCCGCCGCTGGTGCCGGAGACCTGGCCGGGCTCGACAAGCGGGACACGGGGGACAGAGCCGGAGCCGGAGCCCCGAACACCCTCCTGAACGAGGGGCCACCGATGCTGCTGGAGCTGGAGCTCGACACACGGTACGAAGACATGGGGAGAGGAGATAGGAGAGAGATAGGGAGGGGGGAGAGAAGGAGATGGAGAGATAGAAATGGGGGATATAGAGAGGGGGGAGAGAGAGAGATAGGAGAGAGGGAGAGGGAGAATAGAAAGAGGGGATAGATAGATAGAGGGGAAAGGGAGAAAGCGGGGGAAAGGAGAAGAGAGGGGGGATAGAGAGATGGGGGGGATAGAGGGTGAAAAAGGGAAGAGAGAGAGGGGGGAGATAGAGAGGGGTGGAGAGATAGAGAGGGAGGAAGAGAAGAGAGAGAAAGTGGGAAGAGAGAGGGAGGGAGAGTGGGAGAGTGGGAGGAGGGAGAGAGAGGGGGGAGGGGGGAGAGGGCAAGGGAGCTAGGGGGAGAAAGGGGGGGAGAGAGAGTGAGAGAGAGAGGGGGTGAGAGAGAGAAATAGATATGTAGGTTGAGAGGGGGGTGTGGGGAGGGATAGATGTAGAGAGAGATGTGGCGAGAGTGCAGGTGTCGTGGTCGGAGCGGCGAGGCAGCTTTAACCCTCTCCCCGCCTCCCTTTATAGGGGCTGCCCAGCCGACCACGCCTTCTGCGCACAATAGCGGCCCCTTGTTCACGCCGAGACACCGCGCTCACACCCAGCCCAGCGCACAACACAACACAGCCCCAACCCATCTGTTGAATACAGTCCCACAAGGGCAGGGGATGGAAGGAGAATAGATGTTAAATGTGTCCATTGTGTTGGGTGTAAATGTGTGTGGGTGGCTGTGTGTGTGTGTGTCTGTGTAGGTGTGGGGCGGTGTCTGTAGGTGTGGAAGTGTAGGTGTGTACATGTGTGTATGTCTGGGTGTGCAGATGTGTATGTCTGTATGTGTAGGTTTGTGTGTATGTGTCGGGGTGTGTGTATGAATGTTTGCATAAGTGGGTGTGTTTATGTGGTGGGTATGTAGGTGTGTGTGTAAGTGTGTGTAGGTGGGCATGTGTTTATGTGGGTGTGTTGATGTGGGTGTGCATATATTTGTGGGGAGAGACTTCCCAGCAAAATACAGAGTGCTGGAGTAACTCAGCGGGTCAGGCAGCATCTGTGGAGAACATGGATAGGTGACGTTTCACAAAGTGCTGGAGTAACTCAGCGGGTCAGGCAGCATCTGTGGAGAACATGGATAGGTGACGTTTCACAGAGTGCTGGAGTAACTCAGCAGGTCAGGCAGCATCTGTGGAGAACATGGATAGGTGACGTTTCACAGAGTGCTGGAGTAACTCAGCGGGTCAGGCAGCATCTGTGGAGAACATGGATAGGTGATGTTTCACAGAGTGCTGGAGTAACTCAGCGGGTCAGGCAGCATCTGTGGAGAACATGGATAGGTGACGTTTCACAGAGTGCTGGAGTAACTCAGCGGGTCAGGCAGCATCTGTGAGAACATGCATAGGTGACGTTGTTTGATCGACCTTTTTTTCAGACTGAAAATGACTGATCGAAAGGAACTAAAATGCTGGAGTAACTCAGTGGCTCAGGCATCTCTGGAGAAGCAGGAATAGGTGACGTTTCAGGTCAGAAACCGTCTTCAGGTTTCTTACCTTTCTGGAACCTGCCAGTGTTGGTGTTGGAGGCAGACATGATAGTGGCATTTAAGAGGCTTTTAGACAGGCAGGGAATAGAGGGATATGGATCAGGTTCAGGCAGAGGAGAATAGTTTAACTTGATATCGTGTCCAGCACGGACATTGTGGGCCGAAGGGCCCGTTCCTGTGCTGTACTCATCTACGTTCGATGAAACGCGGGTGCATTTGCAAACTGGGAGGGGGCCGATTGAGGGGGGGAGCGATGTCGACAGTGTCTCACCCTCGCGGAGGTCAGTAGCCACCTCGGTGCCTGATTACAGATGCAGGCGGCATGAAAAGGAATCGCAGCGGCCTTGCAAGTCCCAGACTCTTTGTCTCCTTGCAGTGGGTTTGCTGTAGGAGCGGAGAATCCTACACCCCCTTTGTTTCTCCATCCTCTTCACAGCCCATGACCTGCTTTGACCTGATGGGGCCACCATTCACGTCACTCTTGTCTGTGCTCCATGTCGGATTGTTGCCACGGTATTCCCGTATAAAATTAGAGTCGGCAAGAACTCGTGGGGAGGTGGGGAAGGGACGCAAAAAGCTGGAGTAACTCAGTGGGTCAGGCAGCGTCTCTGGAGAGCATGGATAGGCACAGTTTAAGACTAAGGGGTCAGACATTTTGGACTGAGATGAGGAAAAACGTTTTCCTTCACCCAGAGAGTTGTGAATCTGTGGGATTCTCTGCCACAGAAGGCAGTGGAGGCCGTTTCACTGGATGTTTTCAAGAAAGAGTTAGGTTTGGCTCTAAGGGCTAAGGGAATCAAGGGATATGGAGAGAAAGCAGGAACGGGGTACTGATTCGGAGTCTGAAGGGTTTCGGCCCCGAAATGTTGCCTATTTCCTTCGTTCCATAGATGCTGCCTCACCCGCTGAGTTTCTCCAGCAATTTTGTCTACCTACTGATTCTGGATGATCAGCCATGATCATATTGAATGGCGATGCTGGCTTGAAGGGCCGAATGGCCTCCTCCTGCCCCTATTTTCTATGTTTCTATGCGCTGGAGTAACTCAGAGGGTCAAGCAGCATCTCCAGCGAACATGGATAGGCGACGTTTCGGGTTGGGCCAAAGTGGCAAGAGACTGTGCATTTACCCGATCCATTCCTCTCGCGATTTTGTACGCTAATCAAATATAATGAAATGCGAGACAAATGGATCGGGTAAATGTCTCTTGCACCTCCCGGCCCAACCTGCCCATGCCGACCAACATGCCCCATCTACACTAGTCCCACCTGCCTGCGCTTGGCCCATATCCCTTTAAACCTGTCCTATCCATGTACCTGTCTAACTGTTTCTTAAACATTGCGATTGTCCCAGCCTCAACTACCTCCTCTGGCAGCTCGTTCCATACACCCACCACCCTCTGGGTAAAATAGTTACCCCTCAGGCTCAATAGACAATAGGTGCAGGAGTAGAGGCCATTTGGCCCTTCGAGCCAGCACCGCCATTCAATGTGATCATGGCTGATCATCCCCAATCAGTACCCCGTTCCTGCCTTCTCCCCATATCCGCTGACTCTGCTATTTTTAAGAGCTCTATCTTGAAAGCATCCAGAGAAACTGCCTCCACCGCCCAGAGGCAGAGAATTCCACAGACTCACCACTCTCTGTGAGAAAAACGTATTTCCTCGTCTCCGTTCTAAATGGCTTACCCCTTATTCTTAAACTGTGTGTGGCCCCTGGTTCTGGACTCCCCCAACATCGGTTTCCTGCCTCTAGCGTGTCCAAACCCTTAACAATCTTATATGTCTCAATGAGATACCCTCTCATCCTTCTAAACTCCAGAGTGTACAAGCCCAGCTGCTCCATTCTCTCAGCATATGACAGTCCCGCCATCCCGGGAATTAACCTTGTTCCTATTAGATATTTCCCCCTTCACCTTAAACCCATGTCCTCTGGTCCTCGATTCCCCTACTCTGTGCAAAAGATACTGTGCATTTAACTAATCTATTCCTGCATAGATTATTTCTCCACCACCCCATCACCAAGTCCCACGCACTTATTTTCTTGTCGTCTGCACCCAGGGCCCAACTATTAATTAGATACTCTTGTCTGAGCTGTCATTCTCTTCAACAATCCCTTCTTCGAATGAAAACATATCCATGTGAAATTATCCTTGCCGTCTAACTTCCCGAGGAGTTTCTAATTAATAGTTGGGGCCTGCTCTCGCCACAGCCCCTTGCAGTCCCATTGCCATGGCGACTCACAGCTAGCGGTTTGCAGAGGGAGCGAGGCCTGTCAATGTGGACAAAGCCTTCCTTTATGCAGAGGTACTATCCCAGGGAAAGCTTCAGCTGAAGCAAACGTTTTGAGCATGGGGTGGGGGGGGAGTGAGGCTTCTGTCACGCAGTGGGCCTAGCGTGGGCCAAAGCCTGTCGTCACACCTGGAGATCTGAGACCACACCTGGAGTATTGCGTCCAGTTTTGGTCTCCGAATCTGAGGTAGGACATTCTTGCCATAGAGGGAGTACAGAGAAGGTTCACCACACTGATTCCTGGGATGTCAGGACTTTCATATGAAGAAAGACTGGATAGACTCGGCTTGTACTCGCTAGAATTTAGAAGATTGAGGGGGGGGATCTTATAGAAAGGGGTTGGACAGGCTAGATGCAGGAAGATTGTTCCCGATGTTGGGGAAGTCCAGAACAAGGGGTCACAGCTTAAGGATAAGAGGGAAATCTTTTAGGACCGAGATGAGAAAAACATTTTTCTTCACACACAGAGAGTGGTGAATCTGTGGAATTCTCTGCCACAGAGGGTAGTTGAGGCCACACAGTTCATTGGCTATATTTAAGAGGGAGTTAGATGTGGCCCTTGTGGCTAAAGTGATCAGGGGGTATGGAGAGAAGGCAGGTACAGGATACTGAGTTGGATGATCAGCCGTGATCATATTGAATGGCGAATGGTGCAGGCTCGAAGGGCTGAATGGCCTCTACTCCTGCACCTATTGTCTATGTTTCTATGAGAAGGGGCAAAGTGAGTAGTTCTGCCACGGGGAGTGAGCAGGAGAGGAGGGGGGTGGTTGGCGTTGTTATTGTTGAGATTGACAGATTCTTGATTAGTGCGGGTGTCAGGGGAGAAGGCAGGAGAATGGGGTTGAGAGGAGGAGATAGATCAGCCATGATTGAAGGGCGGAGTAGACTCGATGGGCCGAATGGCTTAAATCTGCTCCGACAACTTCTGATCTTGTATCTCTCCTTTCACTTCTCCCTGTCTCTCAGTCTGAAGAAGGGTCTCGACCCGAAACGTCACCCATTCCTTCTCTCCAGAGATGCTGCCTGTCCCCGCATGGCTGAGTTACTCCAGCCCTTTGTGTCTCTCTAACTGATTACCTCAGTCCCTTGCGAGCTAGTCGCCTTCTTCAGCTCACAGCGGGCGGCTCTCAGCATCGAGGGGAGTGAAGGTGGGGGGGGGGGGGGGGGGGGGGGGGGGGTGGTGATGAATGGAGACTTGGCTAGAGAAAGCCAGGCTTTGTGGCGATAATTCTCAGTGGTTTAGCGGTCCGATGAGCTCATCTACAGAGAGGGAGGACTGAATTCAGCACAGATCTGTGAATGTGTGCGTTCCCAAGGGGGGCTTGAATGGGGGGGAGGGGGAGGGGGAAGGGTAGACTGTGGTGAATCAAATCCTTTGATCTTTTTGTTTCAAGCAGAAAAAAAATCGAGTGGGGACCAAAGTGCTCGCTTTCACTGTGGGCGAAAAATTCAGTTGAAGTACGGAAAAGGTGGAAATGGTTTGCAGGTTTCACATCCTAATTTTAGTTTAGTTTAGAGATAGAGTGCGGGACCAGGCCCTTTGGCCCACAGAGTCCGTGCCGGCCAGCGATCCTTCACACATAATTCACATTTGTACCGGAGCCAATTAACCTACAAACAGACAGATTCAGATTTAATTGTCATTGTCAGGGTACAGTACAGAGACAACGAAATGCATTTAGCATCTCCCTGGAAGAGCGACATAGCAAACGATTTGAATAAATAATAATAAGTGTCCGGGGGGGGGGGGAGCTCCTTGGTCTGCATGTCTTTGGAGTGTGGGAGGAAACCGGAGGTACGTTGTTGAGTAGAGAAAACAGCCGAGGGACATTGGGAGAAGTATGTTCCTGGACCGACTGGTTCAGCACCCATTGACAGGATCGAACCTCCCTGATGGTAGGAGGGGGGCAAACTGTCCATGCTCCGGGGTGAGCCCCAGTCGGGGGGCAATTTTTGAGCGGGGGGGGGGGGGGGGGGGTGGCTGGGGGTCTTTGCCTTTATGCAGATGAGGGGTTGCAGTGTCAGGATGCAGCGTTTCGGGTTGAAACCATTCTTCAGACTGAAGAAGGGTCTCGACCCGAATCGTTGCCTATTTCCTTCGCTCCATAGATGCTGCTGCACCCGCTGAGTTTCTCCAGCATTTTTGTCTACCTTCGATTTTCCAGCATCTGCAGTTCCTTCTGAAACAAGGATGGGGAAAGAGTTGTTTAAATAATTAAGAATATTTGTTCACATTGTATTATGATGGTGGGTTTGTTTGTCATTTTGTGTGTATTCTTGTAAATGGTTGAATAAAATTCTTTTTGGTTAAAAAAAATTTTAAATCAGGAAGTGATTGCTGTTCGGAAGTGAGTCTGTGGAAGGGTCGGGCAAGGTCGGGAGGCTCAGCTGTGGAAGGCAATTAACTAAAGTGTCCATGCGGAGAGGAACTCCTCTAACTCACAATGCAGGGTGAAGCCATCCATCACACAGTCACCTCCCGGACATTTATCATTCCATGGAAACAAGTGAAAGTTATTTTATTTTAGATAAATTAGCCCCTCCGAAGAGCATGGGTGGTTGATCAGTGAAGTCCACAGTATATGGAATGTAATACAGATCATTTTCATCTTTATTCCTGAAATTTAGCTTAGAGATACAGGGGCGGAAACAGGCCCTTCGGCCCACCGAGTCCGTGCCGACCAGCGATCCCCGCACACTAACACTATCCCCATTTTCACATTTTACACCAAGCCAATTACCCTACAAACCTGTACGTCTTTGGAAGTGTGGGAGGAATCCGGAGCTCCCGGAGAAAACCCACACCGGTCATAGGGAGAAAGTGCAAACTCCGTACAGACAGCACCCGTAGGCAGGATCGAACCCGGGTCTCTGGTGCTGTGAGGCAGCAACTCTACTGCTGCGCCACCGTGCCGCCCCTAAATGGCAGAACTGTCTTTTAATGTGTGGGAAGGAACTGCAGACACTGGCTTACACCGAAGATAGACACAAAAAGCTGGAGTAACTCAGCGGGTCAGGCAGCGTCTCTGGAGAGAAGGAATGGGTGACGGTTTGGGTCGAGACCCTTCTTCAGACTACATACCTTCTATCTAGATGCCTGATCCGGTGAGTTACCCCAGCATTTCATGTCTATCACTGTCTTCTTCATTCAGACTGATTATTTGGGGCTGGGGCAGAAAGCTGGATGGGAGGGGACAAAGCATGGCAGGTAACAGGTGAACACAGACAATGCGGGTAGGATGATGGGCAGATGGTTAGACAACGGCCAGAGATGAAAAAAAGGGGTGTGAAATGTGAAGCCGGAGGAAGGAATGTGGATGGATAGGGAGGGGAGGAAGAGGTGCAAAGAAGGGTTCTGACCCAAAACGTTGCCTCCCCATGTTCTCCAGAGATGCTGCCTCACACCGCCAGAGACCCGGGTTGATCCTGACTACAGGTCCTGTCTGTACGGAGTTTCCTCCCACACTCCAAAGGCGTGTAGGTTTGTGGGTTACTTGGCTTGGTATAAGTGTAAAATTGTCCCTAGTGTGTAGGATAGTGTTAGTGTGCGGGGATCGGTGGTCAGTATGGACTCGGTGGGCCGAAGGGCCTCTTTCCACGCTGTATCTCTAAACTAAATTAAAACTAGTAGCTTGGAGACTGATTTGGTCTAATCCATTGATGTTTTCCATTTACGTCTGAATTCACAGTCCAATCCCTTTGTAGCAGGTGGAGATTTGCAGAGTCAGTTGGTGTTCAGACATGGATTCAGCTGCGGATACGACCCCAGGGATCGGATCGATGCCGTTGACTTTGTGCTGGGTGGTGATGAATTATCGCAGGGAGCCAGACCACTCTGAGCCCCGCTGAATATGCATGAGAATTTCGACAAACCCAGCGGCGACCTCTGTGACCCCCTGCTCCCCTTGAGTGCTGACAAAGCAATGGCAGATGCATGTCTCCATGCTCAGGGGAATTAATTTGGAGAAGAGGGTTCTTGTCCATTTGTGTTGCCATATCTGTTACTTCCTGGGCTCATTTCAATCTGGTCTGGTCTCGTTCAGTTCCGTTCAGAGACACAGCACGGAAACAGGCCCTTCGGCCCACCGAGTCAGTGCTGACCAGCTATCCCCACACACTAATGGGCCTGTCCCACTGTATGAAGTCATTAAAGAACGGCTCGTAACGCTAACGGAAGGTACACGGGGAAACGCGGTAAGCTCATGAAGATTTTACAACGTGTTGAAAAATGTCCATGAAAGCCCCGAGTACCTACGAGCCATTACCGTAATTCTCCGAGTTCGAATCAGGGGAAACTCGGGGAGAACTTGTGTTAAAACGCATTTGTACTCCCTGGCTTTTGACCATGCCTGAGGCTTTGCTTCTGTTTGTGGTGTTTTTGATGTTTCTTTATTTTGCATGTCTTTTCCTACTATTTCTTTTGATTGTTATTTTTGGTGTGTATTAACTTTTTTGTCAATGATTAGTGATGTACAGCACTTTGTTGCAGCTATGTTTGTTTTTAAAGTGCTCTATAAATAAAATTATTATTATTATTATTATAACTCTTGAATTAGTGGAACAGGCCCTTGTACAATTTTACCAAGCCAATTAACCTACAAACCTGCACGTCTTTGGAGTGTGGGAGGAAACCTGAGCACCTGGAGAAAACCCATGCAGGTCACGGGGAGAACGTGCAAACTCCGTACAGACAGCGCTCGTGGTCAGGATGGAACATTAATGCGTTCCCCACCATATCAGATCACAGCGCCCTCCAAAGACCATGAGAATTGCAGAAGGTTGTGGATGCCCAGCCCAGACCATCACACAAACCAACCTCCCTTCCATCGACTCCATCTACACTTCACGCTGCCTCGGCAAGCGACCTGTTACTAGTTCTATGTTACCCCACTTTCACACCCCCCCCCGACACACCACGGGGGGGGGGCAATTTACAGAAGCCAAGGAACCCGGAAACCCGCAAGTCTGGGATGTGGGAGGGAACTGGAGTATCCGGTGGAAACCCGCGCAGTCACAGGAAGAACGTGCAAACTCCTTACAGACAGCACCCATAGTCAGGATCGAACCCGGGTCTCCAGCAGTGTGAGACGGCGGCTCCACCCACCCTACTAGGACATCGTCCTTTGGTGACCCACATCGTGCAGGAGAGTACCTAATGTGGGAGAACGTGCAAACTCCGTACAGACAGCATCCGTAGTCAGGATCGAACCGGGATCTCTGGCGGTGTGAGGCAGCAACTCTACCGCTGCGTCACCGTGCCCCCCCCCCCCCCCCCCCCCCTAGATTAGATTAACAGAATTATTGACAGCAAAGGAATTATGGTTAAAAACAGCTTACATTCTTGGTAACGTATAAATATGTTTATTCCAAGAAAAAGTGGATGTAACGTCACAGAGACTGCACTGCAGTGACCATCTGTGCTCAGCTGAAGCATGGGTCAGATACACAGGGTGATGTAATGAGACTTCGAGCGATTCTCCCCAATGGGTGCCTGGAACGCGCTACCAGGGGCGCTGGTGCAGGCAGATATGATAGTGGCGTTTAAGAGGCTTTTAGGCCAGTGGCGGTGTGGGCAAGTTGGGCCGAAGGGCCTGTTTCCACGTTGCATTAGAACGGAGACGATGAAACACTTTTTCTCACAGAGAGTGGTGAGTCTGTGGAATTCTCTGCCTCAGAGGGCGGCGGAGGCAGGTTCTCTGGATGCTTTCAAGAGAGAGCTAGATAGGGCTCTTAAAAAGAGGGGGATATGGGGGGAGAAGGCAGGAACGGGGTACTGATTGGGGAAGATCAGCCATGATCACAATGAACGGCAGTGCTGGCTCGAAGGGCCGAATGGCCTCTACTCCTGCATCTATTGTCTACTGTATCACTCCATGACTCAATCTATGTGCCTGTCTAAAAGCCTCTAAAATGCCACTATAGTATCTGGTATCAATGAATGAATGAATTATTGGCCAAGTATTCACATACAAGGAATTTGCCTTGGTGCTCCGCCCACAAGTGACAATGACATACAGTGACAGTTAGGAATGACACATAAAACATTAAACATTAATAATAAAACATTATTGATGAAACATGTGAATTAAATAAAATACCAGATCAAAGGGAGGCTACAGATTTTTGGCTGTTGAGTAGAGCAACTACTCGTGGATAAAAACTGTTTTTATGTCTGGCTGTGGCAGCTTCGACAGT
Organism: Leucoraja erinaceus; assembly: GCF_028641065.1. Taxonomy (NCBI): domain Eukaryota; kingdom Metazoa; phylum Chordata; class Chondrichthyes; order Rajiformes; family Rajidae; genus Leucoraja; species Leucoraja erinaceus. The sequence continues at coordinate 4,407,949 of NC_073416.1, forward strand.
CCGGAGTCGCCTTCCAGAGGGAAGTGATTCAAAGAGTTTGTGGCCAGGGTGAGAGGGGTCAGAGATGATCTTGCCCGCTCACTTCCTGGCCCTTGCAGTGTACAGTTCATCAATGGAGGGAAGGTTGCAGCCAATAACCTCCTCAGCTGATCGGGGGGGGACCTCATTCAAACATACAGGATAGTAGTGAAAGGCTTGGATAGCGTGGATGTGGAGAGGATGTTTCCACTGGTGGGAGAGTCTAGGACTAGAGGTCATAGCCTCAGAATTAAAGGACATTCCTTTAGGAAGGAGATGAGGAGGAATTTCTTTAGCCAGATGGTGGTGAATCTGTGGGATTCTTTGCCACAGACGGCTGTGGAGGCCACAAGTCAGTGGATATCTTCAAGGCAGAGATAGATAGATTCTTGATTAATACGGCTGTCGTGATTATGGGGAGAAGGTTAGGAGGGAGAGATAGATCAGCCATGATTGAATGGCGGAGTAGACATGATGGGCCGAGTGGCCTAATTCTGCTCCTATCACTCATGAGCTTATCATCAACTACTTGTAGAAACCCAGACTCCTGTAGGAGTAGCCACACCGTGTAAATAATCCTTTATTGGTAACTCTGCTGCCTTCTGTGGCTCCTTGCCTGACCTCAGGCAGCCATTGATGCAAAGGCATCGTTATTAGAGTTCAAGAAGGAACTGCAGATGCTGGAAGATCGAAGGTACACAAAATTGCTGGAGAAACTCAGCGGGTGCAGCAGTATCTATGGAGCAAAGGAAATAGGCGACGTTTCGGGACGAAACGTCGCCTATTTCCTTCGCTCCATAGATGCTGCTGCACCCGCTGAGTTTCTCCAGCAATTTTGCGTACCATCGTAATTAGAGGCTGTGCTCGGCGAACTAGGAATACACTGAATAGCAAAAGTTAAAAGCGCCGTTACAATGACACTGGCAAGCCTTTGGTTCACCCGCCAGCCAGGAACATGAACTGTTCAAGCTGCAAACCTTCCACTGGAGACAGACACAAAAAGCTGCAGTAACGGGCAGCATCTCTGGAGAGAAGGAATGGGTGACGTTTCGGGTCCAGACCCTTCTTTTTTTAACCTTTTTCTATGGTTTGTATGGAAACTTATTATCTATTTTATGTAAAGCACTTTGGTGTCAATGCAAGTCGACTTAAAACAGGCTATATAAGTAAAACTTACTTACTTCTTCAGACTGTTTTAAATATCTGGGAGTTCACATCTCTGAGGATATGACATGGGCATCACACGCCTCAGCACTCGTGAGTAAGGCAAGGCAGCGCCTTTACCACCTCAGGCAATTGAGGAAATTCAGAGTGTTTCCGACGATCCTCCAGTGCTTCTACGCAGCGGCGGTGGAAAGCATCTTGTCCGGGAACATTACCATCTGGTTTGGGAATTGCTCTACCAAGGACAAGAAGGCTCTGCAGAGAGTAGTGCGTTCGGCCGAACGCACTATGGGAACTTCACTCGCCCCCCTGCAGGAACTATACAACAGGAGGTGCAACTCCAGAGCAAACAAAATCATGAGAGACCCCTTCCACCCCTGCAACGGACTGTTCCAGCCGCTACGGTCAGGCAAACGACTCCGTTGCCATGCGGTGAGAACGGAGAGGTTGAGAAGGAGTTTCTTCCCAGAGGCAATTCGGACTGTAAACGCCTATCTCACCAGGGACTAACTCTACAGAACGTTTTTCCTTCCATTATTTTTCCTTCCATTATTTATTATGTAAAAGAATAGGTGTGTTATGATTGTGTTTATAATTTGTTTGGTTGTTTTGTTGTTTGTCTTTTGCACAAAAGTCCGCAAGCATTGCCACTTTCATTTCACTGCACATCTCGTATGTGTATGTGACAAATAAACTTGACTTGACTTGACTTGAGACTGGTTAGGGATAAGGGAAACGAGAGATATAGACGGTGATGTAGCGAGATAAAGAACAATGAATGAAAGATATGCACAAGAAGTAACGGTGATGAATGTTGGGTGAAAACAAGAAGCTGGTGTGACTTGGGTGGGGGAGGGATAGAGAGAGAGGGAATTCCGGGGCTACCTGAAGTGAGAGAAATCAATATTCATACCACTGGGGCGTAACGAAATATGAGATGCTGTTCCTCCAATTTGTGTTTAGCCTCACTGTGACAATGGAGGAGACTTAGGACAGAAAGGTCCGTGTGGGAACGGGAAAAATTAAAATGTTTAGCAACTGGGAGATTGGGTAGGTTCACTCGGAAGGTGTTCAAAGGGGTGGCTCAAAGGGCCGAATGGCCTACTCCTGCACCTATTTCCTATGTGTGTGTATGATTGTCCAAAAGGCATCTCCACAGCATGAATGCCACCGTCAGACAATCACTCCACATCTGCATTAGCCGATTGATGCCATAAACCATCGTCCATTAGAAATTGACTTTTTTGCCACCCTCAAGGTCACTCTCCCATCAGCGGTGCAGGCTCGAATGGCCGAACGGCCTCCTCCTGCACCTATTTTCTATGTTTCTATGTTCAGCGAAACGATTGCCCAGTCTATGTTTGGTCCAGTCTCTATTAACTGGAAGTATGCCTTGACTCACAATTTACTCATCTAGATGTGATCTATTCATCATTTGACTTTGGAGAATGAAGTTGCACTGAAACATTCCCCCCCCATTACAACTCAGCAGTTCGAGCTTCCCAAAGACGTTCGGGTCTGCAGGTCAATTGGCCCCTGTGAATTGCCCCAAGTGTGGAAGGAGTGTGGATGAGCAAGTGGGATAACATAGAAACAAGGAACTGCAGATGCTGCTTTACAAAAAAAATGACACAAAGTGCTGGAGCAACTCAGCGGGTCAGGCAGCATCTGTGGAGAACATGGATAGGTGGCGTTTCACAAAGTGCTGGAGTAACTCAGCGGGTCAGGCAGCATCTGTGGAGAACATGGATAGGTGACGCTTCACAGAGTGCTGGAGTAACTCAGCGGGTCAGGCAGCATCTGTGGAGAACATGGATAGGTGACGTTTCACAGAGTGCTGGAGTAACTCAGCGGGTCAGGCAGCATCTGTGGAGAACATGGATAGATTATGTTTCACAGAGTGCTGGAGTAACTCAGCGGGTCAGACAGCATCTGTGGAGAACATGGATAGGTGGCGTTTCACAGAGTGCTGGAGTAACTCAGCGGGACGTTTCAGTTCGGGACCCTTCAGTCTGAAAAAGGGTCCTAACCCGATCCCAACTGCTGCTGTGGATGGGAACAGCACAGGGTGGGAACTCAATGAGCATACGACCACTATTTTAAATCAATTATTTACTAAATCAGTCTGAAGAAGTGTCTCGACTTGATTCCTTCTCTCCAGAGATGCTGCCTGTCCCGCTGAGTTACTCCAGTATTTTGTGTCTACCCGTTCATACTAGTTCTGTTATCCCACTTTCTCGTCTACATACTGGGGGCTGTTTACCAATTAACCTACAAACCCACACGCCTTTGGGATGTGGGAAGCTACCAGGGCACCCGGAGGAAACCCGTCTGAAGAAAGGTTCCGGCCCGAAACGTTGCCTATTTCCTTCGCTCCATAGATGCTGCTGCACCCGCTGAGTTTCTTCAGCACTTTTGTCTACCCACGTGGGGTTAGCGTGCAAACTCCACCCAGGCAGCACCCGAGGTCAGGATCGAAGCGGGGCCTCCGACACTGCGATGCAGCGGCTCTACCAGCTGCGCCTTTGTGGTGCCTAAACACGAACTAATTCTGCCACATAGCTTGTCTCCCTGTGAATGAGTCGACAGTCCGGAATTGTTCAGGACGTTTAAGTGAGTCATTGACGTGGGAAGTAGATATCAAGGCCAATTTTAACTTGCTAGCAGAAAACCCACAGGAATGAGTGGAATTGTTTTAAACGTGACCGGATATTACTCTGCGCGGGCCTGAATGGGGAGTAAAATCGAGCAGGTGGCTGAACCAGCACAGTCAGTCTCAAAGCAGAGCTATAGGATCTTTGGTCAGTCTCCCAACAGACATGCAAAATGCTGGAGTAACTCTGCAGGTCAGACAGCATCTCTGGAGAAAAGGAATAGGCGAGACCCTTCTTCAGATCAAGTCAGAGGAAAGTCCCCTAACAGACTGGTTAGGTTAATATCCTTACTTCTCTTCAGAAACGCATACAGTAAGTTGACTAGCAAGGAACTGCACATGCTGGTTTAGATCGTAGACACAAAATGTCCTGGGCCTCTTCCACTGTGAGGCGCTTGACGTTTCCTTAATCGCCTGTTGCTTGCCCCAGGAAGCAGTGAATCGCTACATTCTGCCACCATTATATATTAGTCCTCACAGTTGCTATCTGTGTTTTTTTTTTATGGTGGCATTCTGACATGAAAGTCATCACATGAGGAGTCATAGACATGTCTTGGTCAAACCGCAGCTGTTACAATAGACAATAGGTGCAGGAGTAGGCCATTCGAGTCAGCACCGCCATTCAATGTAATCATGGCTGATCATCCCCAATCAGTACCCCGTTCCTGCCATCTCCCCATATCCCCCGACTCCGCTATTTTTAAGAGCCCTATCTAGCTCTCTTGAAAGCATCCAGAGAACCTGCCTCCACCGCCCTCTGAGGCAGAGAATTCCAGACTCACGACTCTCTGTGAGGAAAAAGTGTTTCCTCGTCTCCGTTCCAAATGTTGCATTACATTCATCAGTTGTATTACTGCTAGCAAAGACATTGCAGTCTTACCTCATGACCTCCCAAGATGATTGTGTAAGAATAAGGAGGTAGGCCATATAGGCCTGAGGTGAGGAAAAACTTTTTCACCCAGAGAGTTGTGAATCTGTGGAATTCTATGCCACAGAAGGCAGTGGAGGCCAACTCACTGGATGTTTTCAAGAGAGGTATGCCCCTATCCCACTTAGGAAACCTGAACTGCAACCCCTGGAGACTTTGCGCCCCACCCAAGGTTTCCGTGCAGTTCCCAGGTTGCAAGTGGTTGCCGGAGGTAGCAGGTAGGGAGACTGACAAAAACCTCCGGGAACCACACGGAAACCTTGGGTGGGGCGCAAAGTCTCCAGAGGTTTCCTAAGTGGGACAGGGGCATTAGATATAGCTCTTAGGGCTAACGGAATCAGGGGACATGTTGAATCATATTGAATGGCAGTGCTGGCTCAAAGGGCAGAATGGCCTACTCCTGCACCTATTTTCTACGAGTGTATGATTGTCCGAAGGCATCTCATCAGCATCAAGGCCACTGTCACCAATCACTCCACACGTGCATTAGCCAATTGCTGTCTTAAACTCTCGTCCATTAGAAATTGACTTTTTCGCCACACTCCCATCATCCATAACTCGATCTGTAACTAATCCAACATCATGCCACATCCCTACATATAGTTCCCAGATCGCAACATATTGATACCCAGCCTAGTTGGTGGAGCGACTGTATTATAGCGTCATGACCCAAGTTCAATCCCGCCCGGAGATGCTGTCTGTATGGGGTTTACTCCTGTTTCAACACCCCCCCAAATATTCCCACAACGACTTAAAGAGCTTGTAGGTTAATTGTTGCTCTGTAAATTGCAGGGAGTGAATGAGAAAGTGGGAGAGTACAGAACTAGTGTGAAAGGGAGCTCAATGGACAACATGGACTCAGCGGGCCAAAGGGTCAGTTTCCATGCTGTGCCGTTCATTCATCTCCACATCAGAACCCCACCTCTCTTTGCAATGAGACTCCACACCCGTGGTCATTTCAGAACACCAAGTTTTATTGAAGGATGTATCACAGGAGAATAGTAAGGCACAGAATTAGAATACAAATAAAAGGAAACAAACAGACATTGGTGTTAACTAGGATCTAATACTCTTCTCCTTCCTCTTCACCTTCAGCACTATCTGCACCCACTTCTTCATAATCCTTCTCCAGAGCAGCCATATCCTCACGGGCCTCTGAGAACTCTCCTTCCTCCATACCCTCACCAACATACCAGTGAACAAAGGCACGCTTGGCATACATCAGGTCAAACTTGTGGTCCAGGCGAGCCCAAGCCTCAGCAACAGCTGTGGTGTTGCTCAGCATACACACAGCTCGCTGCACCTTGGCCAGGTCACCTCCAGGAACCACAGTGGGAGGCTGGTAGTTGATGCCAACCTTGAAACCAGTTGGACACCAATCCACAAACTGAATGCTACGTTTGGTTTTAATGGTAGCAATTGCTGCATTGACATCTTTTGGCACCACATCACCACGATAAAGGAGGCAGCAGGCCATGTACTTGCCATGGCGTGGGTCACATTTGACCATCTGGTTGGCTGGCTCAAAGCAAGCATTGGTAATTTCTGCTACAGTGAGCTGCTCATGGTAGGCTTTCTCAGCGGAGATAACTGGGGCATATGTGGCCAAGGGGAAGTGGATACGGGGATATGGCACCAAGTTGGTCTGGAACTCAGTCAGATCAACGTTCAGGGCACCATCAAAGCGCAGGGAGGCTGTGATGGAGGACACTATCTGGCTAATGAGACGGTTCAGGTTGGTGTAGGTTGGTCGGTCAATGTCAAGGTTTCTGCGGCAGATGTCATAGATGGCTTCATTGTCAACCATGAAAGCACAATCTGAGTGCTCCAAGGTGGTGTGGGTGGTCAGGATGGAATTGTAGGGCTCTACCACCGCTGTGGACACCTGGGGAGCTGGGTAGATGGAGAATTCAAGCTTGGATTTCTTGCCATAGTCAACGGACAGACGTTCCATCAGCAGGGAGGTAAAACCGGAGCCAGTGCCACCGCCAAAGCTGTGGAAGACCAGGAAACCCTGGAGACCTGTGCATTGGTCAGCCTGTGGAACACAAACACAGTTAGTTAGTTGCATCCAAACGCTTCGAGCTGCAGACCAGATTCTAGATGTCCACCCAAATACTTACCAACTTGCGGATTCTGTCCAGAACTAGGTCAATAATCTCTTTGCCGATTGTGTAATGGCCACGGGCGTAGTTATTGGCAGCATCTTCTTTCCCAGTGATGAGTTGCTCAGGGTGGAAGAGCTGGCGGTAGGTACCATTACGAACCTCATCTGAGAAAGAGCAAGGGGCTTCAGTTACATGGCCACACGTCATTAAATCAATGGGAGGGTGGAATGAGTGTGTGGGCACCTACCGATCACAGTTGGCTCCAGGTCCACAAACACAGCTCGGGGAACGTGCTTGCCAGCTCCCGTCTCACTGAAGAATGTGTTGAAGGAATCATCTCCACCCCCAATGGTCTTGTCACTGGGCATCTGACCATTGGGCTGGATGCCATGTTCCAGGCAGTACAGCTCCCAGCATGCATTGCCGATCTGGACACCAGCCTGGCCAACATGGATACTGATACACTCACGCTGTGGTGGGAAAGGGGACAAAATGTAGGCACGTTATAGGTCATGCAGATCAAACATGACCCACATAAAATAAAGAATGGGGAGCTAAATTAACATCCAATCGCTATCATTAACACAGCATTAATAGCTGCAAGATCACCCAACATATCACATGCTTGTAAATCAAATCTGCAAACTAATACCTACTTGCTGCTTTCTTAATGGGGCACAAAAGCAAAATTAAATCCAATTGCTGTGGGACTGTCGGCAAGAAGTGTGATTCACAAAAGAAACTCGCTGCGGCTGAACCTTTGACCAAATGTAGCTAAAAACAAAAAACAAAAGGAAAAATTCTGCATGCAAATCAGGTAACTTCTCATGATCTCACCAGTTGCCAAATCACAAGCCATGTGACCGGCTTACTAATTACATCATTCGTCCGGATAAGGATATACCCTCCGGGCGGGAACAAAAGGAGACGTCCGCTTTAAGCAAAAATGGGGCTGGACGAAGTACTGCATATGCTGGCAGACAGAAGAAAGACTAAGGAGAATGTTGGTGCAACTGGGCGGTGTTCCTGGAGAGCATGGGGATATTTCGGATCGACGGGAGGGGCCGTGCTGCGCTGCAGGCGCGCTCAGCGGGTCACGCAACGTCGATGGAGGGAACGGACAATGCGATATTTTGAGGTCGGGATCTTTCTTCGGTGGAAACAAAGAGGGTGGATTGCAATTAGTAACGATTTCGCAGCCTCTCGCCGCCCTTCAAATACTCTACATGTCAAGGCGCATGAAACTGACGGGGTGAAATTACACGACTCACTTTGAACGAGCACTCGCGCCGGGTTTGGGTTTGCAACGGCGTAGGTTGGGCCGCGCGGCCAATGAGCGTGCCCTTGTCAAGCCCCAACCATCACCATCCTCAATACCCCAACTTCCTGGGCAGAGGCAGGCAGGCAGGGAGGGAGGGAGGGAAGGAGGCGAACCGCCTTCCCCAAACCCCGCTTATTTTATTGTTTTAATCAATACATTTCCTTCCGTTTCCCCCACACCCCGTTTCCAAATTACCATTCGCCTGTGATCCGCCCCGTCCAAATTCCGCCCAAGTCGTGGGGACCGCTAGCTACGGAAATGGCGGGAAGAGATACGCGGCAAATGGAGGGAAAAAGAGGGCAGGATGGGGGCAAAAAGAGAAGCTTCACCCACTCGAAGGTCTGCAAAAGTGGAGATCGCTTTAGGGAGGGGGAGGGAAGGGTCGGACTATACATGTAATATACATACATGTATGAGACCGTTCAGAATTACGTTGCCTCTTCCCCAGCCGGGCAGGGGGAGAAATAAGACTTACCATATTTCTTGATCTTTCAAACCTTTCTTGTCTTTTTGCTGAGAGGGGAAAGGACTAAATGGCTTCTGCGCCACGGATAATACTCTTCTTTTAAGTGTGAAACTTGGCCGATTCTGCTCTTACAAGCTGACGGCAAGGAGTCGCTGTAAGAGATTTCTGCCTCTTCGGCGCGGGTGCGGCCGCTTTAATACAGGCGGTGACGTAATAGGGGGCGGGGCCATCTCTGCGTCATCGATGGTGGGGCGGGATTAACGGCTGATTGGCAGGTGCAGGAAGGAACTGCAGATGCTGCTTTGCACCAAAGATTGAGTCACACAGCGTGGAAACATCTCAGCCCACACCGACCAACATAGAGTAACACAGCGTGGATACAATCCCACCTACCCACGTTTGGCCCATATCCCTCCAAACCTGTCCTATCCTGGATTAAACCGAAGACAGACACAGAATGCTGGAGTAATTCAGCGGACCAGACAGCATCTCTGGAGAGGAATGGGTGACGTTTCAGGTCAAGACCCTACTTGCGACTGGGAGTCAGGGGAGAGGGAGACTGAGATATGGAAGGATAAGGTGTAAAAACGGAATATCAAAGCAGACGAAGTTCAAGGAACATGTAGAACAGATCATTGTTAGCTGGGGAAGGTGACCACAAAGCATACAAAGATAAAATGTAATCAGGAGGACAGTCAGACTGGTTGAAGAACTAGGATGGGGGAGGGATGGAGAGAGAGGAAAATCAAGGGTTACTTGAAGTTAGAGAAATTAATGGTCTAAATAAGGGTCTCAACCCGAAACGTCACCCATTCCTTCTCTCCAGAGACGCTGCCTGTCCCGCTGAGTTACTCCAGCATTTTGTGTTGATCAATGTTCAAACCACTGCCCAAGAAAAATATGAGGTTCTGTTCCTCCAAAGTGCATTGGGATTCACCCTGACGGTGGAGGAGGCCCAGGACAGTAAGGTCAGTGTGGGAATGGGAGGGGGAGTTGAAGTGTTTGGACTGGGGGATCGCATAGGTGGGTGTTTGGCGGTTAACCTAACAGGTAGAGCGCGGCACAATTGGCCGTCTCCTCACATTTTAAACCAAAATGCCTCAAAAAAGAAATGTGGTTACCACGTGGAGAGCGGGTCTGTGAGAGCAGTACTCTCTCATCGCTCAATGCATGCTGCTCAACGACAGCATTCATTAAGCACCATGATCCCAAAAACAGATCTTGTGTTTTACTTCAGACAAAAGGGCGAGATTATTTCCAATACATCTTGCATTATTTTCAAAGCTGAGTGCTTTTTCAAGGTTAACACTTGAATATAAATCTTGCATCTGCAGACTTCCAAAAAAATTATTGGCGATAATGTGCAAACCGAACGTCCTTGCTTTTTGTTTTTCTACAGATATCTTGGTTCGTAAACACACTTGGAGACTTTAGGGTTTGGGTCAGTGTGAGTCCCAACCTCTCCAAAGTTTTGTGATATTTTCCTGAGAAGATAGAACAGTACAGCACAGGAACAGGCCCTTCGGCCCATAATGTCTGTGCTGAGCATGGTGCTGAGTTAAATTAATCTCCTCTACCAGCATGTGATCAATATCCCTTCATTTCCTGCATATACATGTATCTATCTAAAAGCCTCTTAAATGCCACTATCGTATCTGCCTCCATCACCCCTGGCAGCGCGTTGCAGGCACCCACCACTCTCTGGGGAAGAAACCCTTGCCCAGCAAATCTTCTTTAAACCTTCCCCCTTGTTCGACCTATTTGAGTTTGACTTGATTGTATTTATGTACAGGTACATCGGATCAGGTTGGAGAGGATGCAAAACTAAGTGTTTCACTGTACCTCAGTACACATGACAATAATAAACCTAAAGAGATGCCCTCTAGTCTTTGACATTACAACCCCTGAAGGAATGTGCAAACTCCACACATGCGCACACAACATCCGAGGTCAGGATCGAACCCGGATCGCTGGCGCTGTGAGCCAGTGGCTCTCCCAGCTGCTCCACTGTGGTGGTCTAAACAGAAGGGAAGACCGACCGAACTTCATTGGCTGTGTAGAAAGGTACTTCAGATGCTGGTATATGCTGAAGATAGACACAAAGTGCTGGAACAACTCAGCGGGTCTGGAGATAATGATGGGTGACATTTCGGGACGGGTCTGAAGCAGGGTCTCGACCCAAAACATCACCCATCCTTTATCTCCAGAGACGCTGCCTGTCCCGCTGAGTTACTCCAGCACTTTGTGTTTATTGTCGGAACTTCATTGTTCCTTGGCTGGGTGGAGATCGCCCACGGTCTCTCCAGTGACCAGCCCCTCCCCAGTAGCTAGAGAGTGGATGCTACGGTGGAATAGCCCTTTACAACCCACTTCCCTGTGCTTGTGAAGGGCAGACAGCGGATATTGAAGCAAGCTGTCACAGTATCAGGGCCAGTCTGGACTGCAGCAAAGCTTGAAAGACGAGCTTGTGTGCAGTATAGACAGTGTTCCTTGGGAAAGGAGAACTGCATTTAAATCGATTCCTTCAGCAAATCATAATGCAATCTGCAGTGAGATTGCACCTCCATTCTTAAATGTATTAACTGAATTGTGGTTTTATTTTACATCTTAAAATGTTTTATGAGATTTTGAGAGCGATTTTCAAAATGGCCTTGTGTTCCAGACGCAATCATCTGATGAAAATGAATGAGTCAAATCTCTATGACTCACGGAAGCAGGCTATTCGGCCCATCGGGTCGATGCCCTCCATCAACCACCCTTGTTGCACTAACTCCACACCAATCCTATTTTATGATCTCCACATTCCTATCAACACCCCCCCCCCCACCTCTCCATGTTCTACCCCTCACCTACACACTAGAGGCAATTTACAGAGGCCAATTAACCCATCAGGACGGCACAGTGGCAGAGTTGCAGCCTTACAGCGCCAGAGGCCTGGGTTCGATCCTGACTACGGATGCTGTCTGCCCGGAGATTGTACATTCTCCCTGTGATCGTGTGGGTTTTCTCCGGTTTCCTCCCACACTCCAAAGACATAGACGTTTGTAGGTTAGTCGACTTCTGTAGATTGTAAATTGTCCCTAGTGTGTAAGGCTAGTGCTAGTGTACGGGGTGATCGCTGGTCGGAGCGGACTCAGTGGGCCAAAGGGCCTGTTTCTGTGCTGTCTAAAGTCTACCAGCCCTTGCGTCTTTGGGATGTGGGAGGAAACAGGAGCAGCCTGGGGGAAACCCACGCGGTCACAGGGAGAGCATGCAAACTCCACAAAGCCAAATTGCTGTCAGGATTGAAACCGGGTCTCTGGCGATGTGCGGCAGTGGCTCTACCAGCTGCGCCACTGTGCTGAGCGCTGTAATGCACTCAAATCCACTCCTTAACCATTACTGGCTGCAAGTTGATACCTGTGTTGGTAAAAGCTTCATTTCATCATATGCTAATAACATAGGCAAAGAACACTGCATTCTTGTCAAAACAATAAAGGTGAGTAACTTCAATACCCTAATTGTCTTTGTGCTTTCCATTCAGTGTAGAAAGAAGGGATACATCAGTACGATTCAACCCAACAGTTCAAATGTAGAACAGCTTCATTATGAAGCTATTCAAGGTTGGCTTTCGTGCCAGGTAGACAAAAGTGCTGGAGAAACTCAGCGGGTGCAGCAGCATCTATGGAGTGAAGGAAATAGGCAACGTTTCGTCCCGAAACGTTGCCTATTTCCTTCGCTCCATAGATGCTGCTGCACCCGCTGAGTTTCTCCAGCATTTTTGGCTACCTTCGATTTTCCTAGCATCTGCAGTTCCTTCTTAAACAAATGGCTTTAGTGCCAGTCGAGTGTGACAGCATCTCAAACTAATCTGAAACCTGGTGTTAGTGATGAGAAGCTTTAGAGGCACAGCTTAATTTCTGCTGCCATTGGTATCGTATTGCAACGCACTTTAGGAACTTCACTCACCCCCCTGCAGGAACTATACAACAGGAGGTGCAACTCCAGAGCCAACAATATCATGGGAGACCCCTTCCACCCCTGCAACGGCCTGTTCCAGCTGCTACGGTCAGGCAAACGCCTCCGTTGCCATGCGGTGAGAACAGAGAGGTTGAGAAGGAGTTTCTTCCCAGAGGCCACTCGGACTGTAAATGCCTATCTCACCAGGGACTAACTCTTCTGAACGTTTTTCCTTCCATTATCTATTATGTAAAGGTATATGTGCGTTATGATTGTGTTTATAGGTTGTTTGTCTTTTTGCACAAAAGTCCGCGAGCATTGCCACTTTCATTTCACTGCACATCTCGTATGTGTATGTGACAAATAAACTTGACTTGACTTGACTTGAGTTCTGAGCTGCGGCCTGCTGTGACTCAGCTGGATATGTGTCATGGTTCTGGAGAGGATAGTTCGCTGTCGGATCTGCCGCATCATCACCTGAGTTTCCAAAGTCCCAAACTAATGGTTTTATCTGTGTATGATCATGTACGTTGCAAACGCTTCATAAATTGAGAACAGTTTTTCATTGTTTTCACCGTGATTTTTACTAATACATTACCATTTCAGCTTTAAATTGACAAGCTTATCAACCCTTATGATATTTATTTTAGATTAGTTTAGAGAGATGGCCTGGAACCGCATACACCACGCGGACCATCAAACACCCCCTTCACACTAGTTCTGTGTTATCCCACTTTTGCATCCACTCTGTCCACTCAAGTCCGTGGTCCCTGCCTGCTTCAAAAAATCCATCATTGTACCGGTACCAAAAAATGCCTCCCCAGCCTGCCTGAATGACTACCGTCCGGTGGCCCTTACCTCGGTAGTCATGAAATGCTTTGAGAGGCTGGTGAAGAATCACATCTGCGCCTTCCTCCCTCGGAACATGGACCCGTTGCAGTTTGCATGTAGTTCCAGTTCGGCCGAACGCACTATGGGAACTTCACTCACCCCCCTGCAGGAACTATACAACAGGAGGTGCAACTCCAGAGCAAACAAAATCATGAGAGACCTCTTCCACCCCTGCAACGGACTGTTCCAGCCGCTACGGTCAGGCAAATGCCTCCGTTGCCATGCAGTGAGAACGGAGAGGTTGAGAAGGAGTTTCTTCCCAGAGGCAATTCGGACTGTAAACGCCTTTCTCACCAGGGACTAACTCTACAGAACGTTTTTCCTTCTATTATTTATTATGTAAAAGAATATGTGTGTTATGATTGTGTTTATAATTTGTTTGGTTGTTTTGTTGTTTGTCTTTTGCGCAAAAGTCCGCGAGCATTGCCACTTTCATTTCACTGCACATCTCGTATGTGTATGTGACAAATAAACTTGACTTGACTTGACTTGACTTGACTCCCTATACGCTAGAGGCAGTTTACAGAGGGCCGATCAACCTACAAATCCGCAAGTCTTTGGGATTTTTTGTTTAGTTTAGAGGCACAGCATGGAAACAGATCCTTCGGCCCACTGATTCCACACACCGACCATCGATCACCCGTTCACACGTGATCGGACTTTCACATCCACTCCCTACACACTGGGGGTAATTTATAGAGGGCCAATTAACCTGCAAACCTGCACGTTTGTTTGGGAAGAGGGAGGAAACCAGAGCACCCGGAAGAAACCCACGCGGTCACAGGGAGAGCGTGCAAACTGCAGACATACAGACAGCACCCGGGGTCAGGATTGAACCCAGGTCCCTGGCGCTGTGAGGCAGCAGCTCCACCCGCTGCACCACTGTGTGCTGCCCAAAGATGACGTTCCGGACATGAAGAGTTGCCAGTCTGAAGAAGGGTGTCGATGGGCCTGTTTCCATGCTGTGAGACTCTAAAAGCTGAAAGGGCGACACGGTGGCGCAGCGGTAGAGTTGCTGCCTTACAGCGCCAGAGACCCGGGTTTGATCCCGACTACGGGTGCTGTCTGTACGGAGTTTGTACGTTCTCCCTGTGACCGCGTGGGTTTTCTCTGTGTGCTCCGGTTTCCTCCCACACTCCAAAGACGTACGGGTTTGTAGGTTTTTAAGAAGCAACTGCAGATGCTGGAAAATCGAAGGTACACAAAAATGCTGGAGAAACTTAGCGGGTGCAGCAGCATCTATGGAGCGAAGGAAATAGGCAACGTTTCGGGCCGAAACCCTTCCGGGTTTCGGTCCGAAACGTTGCCTATTTCCTTCGCTCCATAGATGCTGCTTCACCCGCTGAGTTTCTCCAGCATTTTCGTGTACCTAGGGTTTGTAGGTTAATTGGCTTCGATAAAGATTGTAAATTGTCCCTAGTGTGTAGGATGGTGCTAGTGTACGGGGTGATCGCTGGTCAGTGCGGACTCGGTGGGGCTGAAGGGCCTGTTTCCACGCTGTATCTCTCAACTAAACTAAACTAAAAAGATGCAGAAAAATACGGGGGGTATTAAAATGAATAGATCAACATGAGGGAAATATAATGATATCTGGGTATAACCGTGTATAATTGAAGAATACAGTTGAACAGAGGGATCTGGGTATAACCGTGCATAGTTCCTTGAAGGTGGAATCTCATATAGATAGGGTGGTAAAGAAAGCTTTTGGTATGCTAGCCTTTATAAATCAGAGCATTGAGTATAGAAGCTGGGATGTAATGTTAAAATTGTACAAGGCATTGGTGAGACCAAATCTGGAGTATGGTGTACAATTTTGGTCGCCCAATTATAGGAAGGATGTCAACAAAATAGAGAGAGTACAGAGGAGATTTACTAGAATGTTGCCTGGGTTTCAACAACTAAGTTACAGAGATAGGTTGAATAAGTTAGGTCTTTATTCTCTGGAGCGCAGAAGGTTAAGGGGGGACCTGATAGAGGTCTTTAAAATGATGAGAGGGATAGACAGAGTTGATGTGGACAAGCTTTTCCCTTTGAGAATAGGGAAGATTCAAACAAGAGGACATGACTTCAGAATTAAGGGACAGAAGTTTAGGGGTAATATGAGGGGGATCTTCTTTACGCAGAGAGTGGTGGTGGTGTGGAATGAGCTCCCAGTGGAAGTGGTGGAGGCAGGTTCATTGGTATCATTTAAAAATAAATTGGATAGGCATATGGATGAGAAGGGAATGGAGGGTTATGGTATGAGTGCAGGCAGGTGGGACTAAGGGAAAAAAAAAAATTGTTCGGCATGGACTTGTAGGGCCGAGATGGCCTGTTTCCGTGCTGTAATTGTTATATGTTATATGGTTATATCTCAGTGAAGCATTCACTGTGTTTTAATCTAGTTAAATGCCTGTTTTAGATTTTTGCTGCCTAAGTACAGGGTGCTTTCAGCAATTATCTTGCTGACGTCTAAAGAAAGGAAATTGTACATTAACCACTTCCCTGACTGAGAAGCTCTTAGTAATTTGTCTATTTAATGTACCCTGAAATATTCATAGCACTAATAGAAACGGAATGACACAGCAGAAGAATCGAACACATTCGAGGCCGGGTTATGCAGGCGATAAGATTCATGGAAGTCGGGAGGGAGGGGGGAGGGGGTGGGAAGTGGAAAAAAAGGGTTATCAAAATTCAGGCGTTTCAATGGCGCATTGTGGCGGGTTACTTATGGAGTGTTGGTGAGCTCTCTTGCAGTCGAACAAAGGAGTCGGGCCTGCAGCTTTATCTGCGAGTGGGCAGACCGAGACTGACTCTGCAATGCGTGGAATGTGAGATATCGTCACTTACTGATTCCTGCCGTGTTCAGCAAAGCGACACCATGTAACAATGGAACCCGAGCGATTCACGGACGCTGCATTAACCCATTTGAAAACGACTGCAGCGGAGATGACATGAAACAATGATTTTTTTGCTTTTGCACTTCAATAAATTCACGATTCGTTCGATAAATGCCAACACAAGGGATGTTTTACACCAGAGAATGTA
This sequence comes from Leucoraja erinaceus, assembly GCF_028641065.1. Classification (NCBI taxonomy): domain Eukaryota; kingdom Metazoa; phylum Chordata; class Chondrichthyes; order Rajiformes; family Rajidae; genus Leucoraja; species Leucoraja erinaceus. The sequence continues at coordinate 4,424,464 of NC_073416.1, forward strand.
GAAACAAGGAACTGCAGATGCTGGCTTATGAAAATAAAATGCACAAACTGCTGGAGTAACTCAGCAGGTCAGGCAGCATCTGTGGAGTAATTGGATAGGTGACATTTCAGGCCGGGACCCTTCTTCAGACTCATTTGAGTTAATTTGAAGGGTGTAGGAAGGAACTGCAGATGCTGCTTTAAACCGAAGATAGATTTTAAAAAAAAGCTGGAGTAACTCAGCGACACAGGCAGTATCTCTGGAGAAAAGGAATAGGTGACGTCTCAGGTTGAGACCCTTCTTCAGACTGAGATTCAGGGGAGAGGGAAACAAGGGATAAAGATGTTGATGCAGAGAGCTATAGAACAAATGAATTAAAGCTCTGCAAAAATGTAATGATGATAGAGATTGTGGAAGTCGGCAGGAGAAACTGGCAATGTCCTAGATGGTGGCAGGAAATGGACAGACGCCGTTTTGGGTCGGGAACTCCTTCAGTGAATGAATAATTGTTAGTCTTTGCTCACCAGATTTTAGATGACAACGTCACCTCGCTGGGACATGAAGAATTCTGAGAGGAACCGACAGTCTTTTCTCACTGAGAAAAGGAGAAACATCCTTTGTGTTTGCTTTGGTTTGGTCTATTTATTGTCACGTGCACAGAGATGCAGTGAAAAGCTTGTTCTGCTTGTTATCCAGTTAAATCTGAAGAAGGGTCTCGACCCGAAACGTCGCCTATTCCTTCGCTCCATAGATGCTGCCTCATCCGCTGAGTTTCTCCAGCACTTTTGTCTACAGTCAAATAATCCGATACACAAGTACAATAGATGTCTGACGAAGGGTCTCGACCCGAAACATCACCCATTGCTTCTCTGCAGAGATGCTGCCTGTCCCGCTGAGTTACTCCACCATTTTGTGCCAATCTTCAGTGTAAACCAGTATCTGCAGTTCCTTCCTACACAGAACGCTAGGGTGCTAACCGAGGGCTTGGGGGGGGGGGGGGGGGGTTCTGTGGGATTTTTGACTCTAATAAACTGTAAACTGCTCAATTGTAACCATCTATTGTCTTTCCGCGGACTGGATAGCACACAACAAAGCTTTGCACTGTACCTCGGTACACGTGACAATAAACTAGACTGAATAAACCAAACTGTGACATTCAGTTATTGAGTGTATCGAAGGCTGAGGTGGATGGATTGAGGCAGAGATTCTGCCTCAACAGTGGAGCAGGCTTGATAGGCTCCAGCTTTTATTGCTTATGTTCTTTTGTCATTCAAAGTTGCATTAAGCAGTGAGACTAAGAAGACTGGAGAGGTGATGCCACCTCCGCTTAGTTACTTGGTGGCAACTATGTAACAATTGGGGTGTTGACTTTGTGTGCTACGTTGAAGAACGGGGAGGGGACGGGAAATTCTCGCCTGCTTTCAATATCCACTGATCTGTGCTGGAAAGCGAGTGAGAGGCAGGCTGGGATCACAGCCAAGTGGGCAGCTGACACAATGTCGTGAGCAAATGGTCAAGGCGGTAATCGCATTAAAGAGTGAGTCAGTACCTTCGGGAAACTTAGTAAGTCAGTAACTGAGAGAAACTGAGAGGAATTTTGTTTTACTTAAAAAAAGTGAACGTGGCGAAGCTTTTTCAAATTCTTGCCTGTGCAACTCCCAGCTGGTCGCAAGGAGCAGCTGTGGTTCCAAAGCAAACGGCCTTATCTCACCTCACCAGAAGAAACTTTAGAGAACTGCCAAACATGTGTGGGGGTCACAGGCAGTGGAGAATAACTAGGCATGATGTTCGGCACGGACATTGTGGGCCAAAGTTCCTGTGCTGTACTGTACCGTTCTTACAAGGAACTGCAGATGCTGGTTAATGACACAGAGTGCTGGAGTAACTCAGCGAGCCAGGCAGCATCTGTGGAGAACATGGATAGGTGACGTTTCACAGAGTGCTGGAGTAACTCAGCGGGTCAGGCAGCATCTGTGGAGAACATGGATAGGTGACGTTTCACAGAGTGCTGGAGTAACTCAGAGGGTCAGGCAGCATCTGTGGAGAACATGGATAGGTGACGTTTCACAGAGTGCTGGAGTAACTCAGCGGGTCAGGCAGCATCTGTGGAGAACATGGATAGGTGACGTTTCACAGACGTTTCACAGAGTGTGGGGACATGGTAACGTTTCAGCTGGGTAACTCAGCGGGGTCAGGCAGCATCTGTGGAGAGCATGGATAGGTGACGTTTCACAGACTGCTGGAGTAACTCAACGGGCCAGCCAGCATCTGTGGAGAACATGGATCGGTGACATTTCAGGATAGCACCATTCTTCAGTTTGAAGGTTAATTGTCCCTCTGTAAAGGAGGACTGTACCAGTGATCTCCGTACTAACACTATCCCTACCAGGATCGAACTTGGGTCTCTGGCGCTGTGAGGCAGCAACTCTACCGCTGCGCCACCGTGCCATCCAAACCGAAACCTAACCATGTTCTCCAGAGGTGCTGCCAGACCCGCTGAGTTACTCCAGCACTCTGTGAAACGTCACCTATCCATGTTCTCCACAGATGCTGCCTGACCCGCTGAGTTACTCCAGCACACTCTGTGTCCCATTCTCCACACTCTTTCTACATCTCTTTAAGCCTTCCCAGCTTTATATTCTGGTTTTTAAAAAAGCTTCATTCGGCTCTGCATTCAAGGCTTTGTGTTCCCCTATCTCACAGCATTTCTAACTGGATTTGCTTTTCCGTTTGGTGGAGGGTCTGTTGCAGTGGGGTGATTTGTAACCACTTGATACAGCCCTCATCCATCACTCTGCTGGCTAGAAGCAGAGGCTGGGCTTTGTGTGATCAGAATATTTTGCTTCACACAAATGTGGCAACTGAGGAAAACAAGAGTCAGTGAGGCCGTAGCAAATAGGTTACATTGTTCAATGCAGACAGTGGGGCCACTGAGACATAACAGGGAACAGCCTGATCCACTGCTTGCAAACTGCACAGTCATGGTGCGCTCCACTATCCCATACGGCTCAGTTGCGACCGAACGTCAGATACAATAGACAACAGACAACAGGTGCAGGAGTAGGCCATTCGGCCCCTCGAGCCAGCACCGCCATTCAATGTGATCATGGCTGATCATTCACAATCAGTACCCCCTTCTTGCCTTCTCACCATATCCCCTGACTCCACTATCTTTATCTAACTCTCTCTTGAAAGCATCCAGAGAATTGGCCTCCACTGCCTTCTGAGGCAGAGAATTCCACAGATTCGCAACTCTCTGGGTGAAAAAGTTTTCCCTCATCTCCGTTCTAAATGGCCTACCCCTTATTCTTAAACTGTGGCCCCTGGTTCTGGACTCTCCCAACATCGGGAACATGTTTCCTGCCTCTAGCGTGTCCAAGCCCTTAATAATCTTATACGTTTCAATGAGAATCCCTCTCATCCTTCTAAACTCCAGAGTGTACAAGCCCAGCCGCTACATTCTATCAACATATGACAGTCCCGCCATCCCGGGAATTAACCTTGTGAACCTAAGTTGCACTTCCTCAATAGCAAGAATGTCCTTCCTCAAATTTGGAGACCAAAACTATACACAATACACCAGGTGTGGTCTCATTAGGGCCCTGTACAACTGCGGAAGGACCTCTTTGCTCCTATACTTGATTCCTCTTGTTATGAAGGCCAACGTGCCACTAGCTTTCTTCACTGCCTGCTGTACCTGCATGCTTACTTTCAGTGACTGATGAACAAGGACCCCCAGATCTCTTTGTACTTCCTCTTTTCCCAACGACGTAATTCAGATAATAATCTGCCTTCCTGTTTTTGCCACCGAAGTGGTTAACCTCACATTTATCCACATTAAACTGCATCTGCCATGCATCTGCCCACTCCCCTAACCTGTCCAGGTCACCCTGCATCCTCATAGCATCCTCCTCATAGCTCACACTGCCACCCAGTTTTGTGTCATCTGCAAATTTGCAAATGTTACTTTTAATCCCTTCATCTAAATCATGAATGTATATTGTAAATAGTTGCGGTCCCAGCACCGAGCCTTGCGGTACCCCACTAGTCACTTCCTGCCATTCTGAAAGGGACCCATTAATCCCTTCTCTTTGTTTCCTGTCTGCCAACCAATTTTCTATTCATGTCAGTACCCTACCCCCAATATCATGTACTCTAATTTTGCCCACTAATCTCCTATGTGGGACCTTATCAAATGCTTTCTGAAAGTCCAGGTACATTACATCTACTGGCTCTCCCTTGTTCATTTTCCTAGTTACATCCTCAAAAAATTCCAGATTAGTCAAGCATGATTTCCCCCTCATAAATCCAAGCTGACTCGGACCGATCCTGCTGCTATTATCCAAATGTGCTGCTATTTCAATTTTTATAATTGACTCTAGCATCTTCCCCACCACCGATGTCAGGCTAACTGGGTTTATAATTCCTTGTTTTCTCTCTCCTGCCTTTCTTAAAAAGTAGGATAACATTAGCTACCCTCCAAGATCTTCTCCGGGATCTTTGGTTTCCTCCCACACTACAAAGACGTACAGGTTTGTAGGTTAATTGGCTTGGTGTAAGTGTGAATTGTAGATAGTGTTAAGGTGCGGGGATCGCTGGTTGGTGCGGACCCGGTGGGCTGAAGGACCAGTTTCCGCGCTGTATCTCTAAACTAAACATAAACAAAAGCACCTTTGTTTTTGTGAAATGATAGTATTTTCTTTGGCTGGATAGCACACACCAACAGCTTTTCACAGTACTTCGGTACACGTCGACAATAAACCAAACTAACTAACTACTGTAACTGTTTCTTGCTCAGTCTGTACAGGGTGAAGGTCCACATCCCTGCTGCAACTTGTTGCTTTTGCAGTAAGACAATCAGCCATTTTAGCCCTGCTTCCCAAGGTTAGTCCAAGTCCGCTCTTGTTTGGGTTACAGTTTTTGTTTCAGGCTTGATCGATTCCAACTGCACTCCAGCCTGAGGATGATGTAACGCTGGCATTTATTGTTGTTTAGAAACACCGAGCTAAGCGCAAAAGGTACTTGTGTCGGGGTCTGAAAGACTGCAGGATGACATTTCCATCCTAATGACCAGGTTTTCGCCGCTGAACAGCAGCCTTTGATCTTGCCTAAGATGGAGTCCAGAATATAAAATGTCCCTCTCCACCGACCTCTGCAAATTAGGCTGCAGTGAAGGATTTTCTGAGAGAAGTGAGTTTTTAATCAATATCTGCGGAGAGAGGAACTGGGATTGTGCGTGCTGATGGGTAGTTATCCGGCTGAGACAATGATCTCATTTCTCCACTCACTGTTCCTGCTTAACCTACATTCCAATTCTGAAGAGCTGCACCAGTCTAAATACTGAAGGGTCAGTTTCAGTTGAGTTTATTGTCACGTGTACCGAGGTACAGTAAAAAGCTTTTGTTGCGTGCTATCAAGTCAGTGGAAAGACAATACATGATTACAATCGAGCCGTCCACAGTGTACAGATACATGATAAGGGAATAACGTTTAGTGCAAGGTAAAGCCAGCAAAGTCTGATCAAGGATAGTCCGTGGGTCACCAATGAGGTAGATAGTAGTTCAGCACTGCTCTCTGGTAGTGGTAGGATGGTTCAGTTGCCTGATAACAGAATCTGGGTGGCACACCCTGGTGCAGCGGGTAGGGCTGCTGCCTCACAGCGCCAGAGACCCAGGTTCGATCCTGACCTTGGGTACTGCCTGGCTGACTAAGGAATCACCTTCTCCCCATGACCACGTGGATTTATCACAGTGCTCCGGTTTCCTCCCACATCCCAAGGACATGCGAGTTTGTAGGTTAATTGCCGCGAGCATGTATGGAGTGGATGAGAAATTGGTCAAGCAAAAAGGCAGTACAAATTGGGTACGGCTCGATTGTAATCATAGATAGATAGATAGATAGATAGATAGATAGATAGATAGATAGATAGATAGATAGATAGATAGATCCTTTATTGTCATTCAGACCTTTCGGTCTGAACAAAATTATGTTGCCTGCAGTCATACACAGAACCAATAATAACAAAACATACAATAAACACAAATTAAACATCCACCACAGTGAGTTCACCAAGCACATCCTCACTGTGATGGAGGCAAAGTCTTAAGTCTTAGTCTCCGTCTCTTCCCTCCTTGTTCTCCCTCTGCGCTGAGGCGATCGATCCAGGCCGGAGATGCCGCTCTCCAGTCCAGCGGACCTCCGTGGTGATGTCGCCGCCGCCGAAAGCCGGAACGCCGTCGCCGCTCCGAGACGGCCCGCCACAGTCTTTCAACTAACTGGTTAGCACACAACAAAAAGCTTTTCACTATACCTCGGTACACATGACAGTAAACTAAACTAAACTAGAGTAAACTAAATCTTGTGCATCATCTGGCTGGGATGCAACCAGTATACTTGGTTCCGCACATTCATTGAGGGTTTTAGTCCCTTCTCTGAGCATGGGTTTTCAGGAGACATTTTTTTTTTTTTTTTTTTTTTTTTTTTTTTTTAAATATTTTATTTTATTAGAAGTAAGCACAGTCATATGGCACCAAAGTGCCTAATATATATTTTCATAATACATTTTATGTACAACTTTTTTTTTTTGTTACATTGAAAAAAGATGAGAATAAGAAAAAGAAGTTAGATAGTAAAGGATAGAAAGATGTGAAATATATAGTGTGTGAAGAAAGAAAACGAGTAAATGAAGAAAGTTGAGAGAGAAAATAGTGAAAAGAAAAGGAGATCATTATTTATAATCTTATAATCAGGAGACATTTTTTAGTTTAGTTTTCTTTAGTTGAGTTTATTGTCACGTGTATTGAGGTACAGTGAAAAGCTTTTGTTGCGTGCTAACCAGTCAGCAGAAAGACAACACATGATTGCAATCGAGCCATTTACAGTGTATAGATACATGATAAGGGAATTGCGTTTGGTGACAAAATAAAGCCGATAAAGTCTGATCAAAGATAATCTGAGGGTCACCAATGAGGTAGATAGTAGGTACACAAAAATGCTGGAGAAACTCAGCGGGTGCAGCAGCATCTATGGAGCGAAGGAAATAGGCAACGTTTCGGGCCGAAACCCTTCTTCAGACTGATAGATAGATAGTAGTTCAGGACTCTCGGGTTGTGATAGGATGATTCAATTGCCTGATAACAGCTGGGAAGAAACTGTCCCTGAATCTGGATATGCGCGTTTTCACACTTCTATACCTTTTGCCCGATGGGAGAGGGGAGAAGAGGGAGTGGCCAGGGTGAGACTGGTCCTTGATGATGCTGCTGGCCTTGCTAAGGCAGCGTGAGGTGTAAATGGAGTCAATGGAAGGGAGGTTGAGTTGTGTGATGGTCCGGGCTGCGTCCACAATTCTCTACAATTTCTTGCAGTCTTGGACGGAGCTGTTCCCAAACCGTGCTGTGATGCATCCTGATAGATTTTTCTGCCTGGGGGGATGTCAAACGTAAAGCATTGAACGTAAAGCATTGATTGCCTGCCGCTAAAAAAATCAGCAGTGCCCTTCCTGCATGGCCAGAGGACACGGGCAGATTAGACGTCGTTAATCGCTGCCTTTGTCTCGACCCAGGGATAAATATTTTACCAAGCATTAGCCACACAAAGACACTGCATTGTCTCTTAGCCTAGTTTTGTTTTGTGTGTCTCTCAAACTGCGATTCTCTGCAGGAACGGTGTCAAGAATCTGATACCAGGATCCAACTATATATTGTGTAGGAAGGAACTGCATATGCTCGTTTAAACTTAAGAAAGGCACAAAAATTTGGAATAACTCAGCGGGTCAGACATCATCTCTGGAGAAAAGGAATAGATGACAAAGGTTCTCGGAATATCAGCTATTCCGTTTCTCCAGAGATGCTGTCTGACCCGCTGAGTAATGCCAGCTTGTTTTGTTGAATTTTATTTTCGGTTCAGGCTGCTCTCAGTCTCAGTTGTAAATTGGAGACACACAGCTGAGTGGGATCCCCGCAGGTTCCTTCCACTTCCATTGTGTGACAGCAATTCACGACCGGTGAAGAACACTGCCATCTGGAGTCTGATTCACAAACAGTTCGGCCGAACATCAGGAACGATAGGGACAAAGGAACTGATGGTGCCAGCTGGGCCTAGTATTAATCTCAGAGCGAATCCTCAAAGAATCCCTTCTTCTTCTAAACTGAGCACCTCCATCTTTAAGTCTTAAAAGATGAGCCAACACCCGCACATTCAGATAACAAGACACAGAGTGCTGGAGTAGCTCAGCGGGTCAGGCAGCATCTGTGGAGAATATGGATAGGTGACGTTTCACAGAGTGCTGGAGTAACTCAGCGGGTCAGGCAGCCTCTGTGGAGAACATGGATAGGTGACGTTTCACAGAGTGCTGGAGTAACTCAGCGGGTCAGGCAGCATCTGTGGAGAACATGGATAGGTGACGTTTCACAGAGTGCTGGATTAACTCAGCGGGTCTGGCAGCATCTGTGGAGAACATGGATAGGTGACGTTTCACAGAGTGCTGGAGTAACTCAGCGGGTCAGGCAGCATCTGTGGAGAACATGGATAGGTGACGTTTCACAGAGTGCTGGAGTAACTCAGCGTGTCAGGCAGCATCTGTGGAGAACATGGATAGGTGACATTTCACAGAGTGCTGGAGTAACTCAACGGGCAGGCAGCATCTCTGGAGAACGTGGATAGGTGACGTTCCAGGTTGGGACCCCCCGTCAGAATGATTGTGGTGGGGGGAGAGGTGGGGGAGAAAGCTGGAAGAGAGGAAGAGCAGGACAAAGCCTGGTGAGTGATAGGTTGATACACATGAGGGGGGTTATTGAGAGGCAGGTGGTTGGACAACGGCCAGAGATGAAAAGACATAAGGTGTTCATAAGTACTTGAAAAGACATAAAATGCTGGAGTAACTCAGCGGGTCAGGCAGCATCCCTGGAGAAAAGGAATAGGTGACGTTTCGGGTCGAGACCCTTCTTCAAGCTGAGAGTCAGGGGAGAGGAAAACCAGAGATATGAAAAGGTACAAAGAACAAATGAATGAAAGGCTTTGACTTGTTCTTTTCATACCTTTTATTCATTTGTTTGTTGCACCTTGATGGCCGAAGGACCTGTTTCCGCAGTATCTTTAAAGTCTAAAGTGATGGTGGTTGAGGGGAAATATCACCCTCAGAACATTTTGAGAAAGTGCCTCTGCATTTTTTTTGGGGGGGGGGGGGGGGGGGGGGGGTTTGGAGTTGACGGAAATGTGGGGGAATGAAATGGAAATATTGTAATTGGGTAGTCAATGGGCCAGTATAGAGCCGGTAGGCTGAAGGGCCTGTTTCTGTGCTCTGAGGAAGATTGTGTTTTAATCCAGAGGGTGTTTGGAATCGGGAACGCACTGCCTGAGTGGATGGTGTGGTCGGACACTCTCACAACGTTCAAGATCTATCTAGACGAACATATGAGTTGCCAAGGTATTGAATTTTAGGGTCCGAGTGCTGGGCGGCACAGTGGTGCAGCGGGTAGAGCTGCTGCCTCACAGTGCGGGAGACCCGGCTTCGATCCTGACCTTGGGTGCTGTCTGTGTGTGGAGTTTGCACGTTCTCCCTGTGACCACTCGGGTTTGCTCCGGGTGCTCCGGTTTCCTCCCACATCCCAAAGACGTGCGGGTTTGCCGGTTAATTGGCTCTCCGTAAATCGCGCACAGTATGTAGCAAAGATCCAAGATAGACCACTCCTGCTAAATGCAATGGGCTGACGTGTAGTACACAACGGAACGCAACGTGGGCCTTTTTTACATCCATTTCAGTAACCGGACCCGACCCGACCCGCAGTGTAATCAACGTTGCGGGGGAACAGTTTGTGTTAATAAATTTAAATTCTGAATATGAGGAGAAGATTTATACCAAAGAACTTTTATTTTTACGAAGATGTTTCCGTAACCGCCTTCCGTCTCTGCCACTATTATCCTATGGGATCTTTGGTGCGGAGACGGAAGCCGGTTACGGAAATGGGGCCGAAAATTACCCATGAATCTGCACATGACCGTACTACGTTTTTTTCGTCGAGTGGGCTATCTTGCTCGCTGTAGGATCTTTGGTATGTAGGGAGTGGATGAGGAAATGGGATAACATAGAACTAATGTGTGAATGCTGTGTCTCTAAACTAAAATGGAGTTACAGTAGAAACAAGGAACTACAAATGCTGGTTTAATACACAAAAGGACACAAAGTGCTGGAGTAGCTCAGCAGGTCAGGCATCATCTCTGGAGAACATGGATTGGTGACATTTTGGGTGGAGAAGATGTGTCACCTGTCCATGTTCTCCAGAGATGTTGCCTGGCCTATGGAGTTAGAGTAGCTGGGTATATGATGGTCGGTGGGCTCCAGGTGGGACGACGGGACTGGTTCTGTGCAGCATGACCCTTTTCTCCCAGAAGGAGAGAGCTGACAGGAAGCTGAGGATGAGGAGGAGAAGAATTATAAGCTTGCTTTGTGGAAGATGCAGGTAATGTTGTGGGAGGTATTCTCGATCAGTGGGAAGTGAACTAGTTTACATGTGTCTGGGTCCACTAGAGGGAGGCCAGTTGTCACTCAGTCAACATGCCGCAACAGACATTTTCTTTCTTGGGGCCAGAGAATGATGTAAAGGGCTTCAAGCTCGATACCCTACTGTTTCAAAACGAAGCAGATGACAAAATGTGCTTTATAGGCTGATATATTGGCTGTATATTGGCTCCCCTTTCTCCCCTGTCCCCTCTCCCATCGGGCAAGAGATACAGAAGTTTGAAAACACATATCTCCAGATTCAAGGTCTCGACCCGAAACGTCACCTATTCCTTTTCTCCTGATCTACTGAATTACACCAGTCTTCGGTTTAAACCAGCATATGCAGTTCCTCTCTTCAGATTCAGGGAGAGTTCCTTCCCAGTGTTATCAGGCAACTGAACCATCCTCTCACCAACTGGAGAGCGGTCCTGACTTACCATCTACCCAATTGGAGATCCTCAGCCTATCGTTAATCAGACATTATTGGACTTTACCTAACACTGAACATTATTCCCTTTACCTTGTATCTGTACACTGTAGACAGCTTGATTGGAATCATATACACTAACTGGATAGCATGCATCAAATAAAGCTTTTCACTGTAACTCGGTACATGTTACAATAAACTAAACAAACTAACTAACTAATATATGTAGGAATGAACTGCAGGATGCCACAGGCAGCTGGGTGAATTGATATTTTTAAGGCGGAGATGGACAGATTCTTGATTAGTACGGGTGTCAGGGGTTATGGGGAGAAGGTAGGAGAATGGGGTTGAGAGGGAGAGATAGATCAGTCTGCATCCCAGGGTACTTAAGGAGGTGGCTCTAGAAATCCTGGATGCATTGGTGATCATTTTCCAATGTTTAATAGATTCAGGATCAGTTCCTGTGGATTGGAGGGTAGCTAAATGTCATCCCACTTTTTAAGAAAGGAGGGAGAGAGAAAACAGGGAATTATAGACCAGTTAGCCTGACATCGGTGGTGGGGAAGATGCTGGAGTCAATTATAAAAGATGAAATAGCGGCACATTTGGATAGCAGCAACAGGATCGGTCCGAGTCAGCATGGATTTACGAAGGGGAAATCATACTTGACAAATCTTCTGGAATTTTTTGGGGATGTAACTAGGAAAATGGACAAGAGAGAGCCAGTGGATGTAGTGTACCCGGACTTTCAGAAAGCCTTTGGTCAGGTCTCACATAGGAGATTAGTGGGCAAAATTAGAGCACATAGCATTGGGGGTAGGGTACTGACACTATAGAAAATTGGTTGGCAGACAGGAAACAAAGAGTAGGGATTAACGGGTCCCTTTCAGAATGGCAGGCAGTGATTAGTGGGGTACAACTCGGCTTGGTGCTGGGACCGCAGCTATTTACAATATGCATTAATGATTTAGATGAAGGGATTAAAAGTAACATCAGCAAATTTGCAGATGACACAAAGCTGGGTGGCAGTGTGAACTATGTGGAGGATACTGAGGATGCAGGGTAACTTGGACAGGTTGGGTGAGTGGGCAGATGCATGGCAGATGCAGTTTAATGTGGATAAATATGAAGTTATCCACTTTGGTGGCAAAATCAGGAAAGCAGATAAATATATGAATGGTGTCAAGTTTGGAAAAGGGGAAGTACAACAAGATCTAGGGGTCCATGTTCATCAGTCACTGAAAGGAAGCATGTAATTAAAGCTAATGGCATGTTGGCCTTCATAACAAGAGGTGTTGAGTATAGGAGCAAAGAGATCCTTCTGCAGTTGTACAGGGCCCTGGTGAGACCACAGGGAAAGGATGGGTGACATTTCAGGTCGGAACCCGAACATTGGCAGCATGCAAGATAGGGATTATAACCTGGGTCTCTGGCATTGAACGATGAAGCATTCATTTTAATCACTGGTATCCTTTGAAGTCCTTGTCTACCTTCGTAAAGATTATTAAGGTTCCCAGCTGCTTACAGTGGCCACTGCTTATACAGTTAGCATGTGGTTCTCAATGGTAATTGAATACAAACCATAATTTCAAATAGTGTAACTGAGCGGAACATGAGGCAGCTGTACATTCAGCTGCTGCAGTGACCAGCTGAGACCCTCTTGGTCTATTTGTCAATGGTATCAACACGGACTGGCATCCGATGCCTCAAATATTTGCTAGTCAGTTGTCCTTACTGCAGATTGGCGACTTATAATAGAATCCAAAACATGCCACGGCATTAGTTATGGATGAGCCTACCTACGGGTGGCACGGTGGTGCAGCGGTAGAGTCGTTGCCTCACAGTGCCAGGGACCCGGGTTCCATCCTCACCATGGGTGCTGTCTGTATGGAGTTTGCACATTCTCCCCATGACCATGTGTGTTTTCTCCGTGGAAATGGCAGAGTAGATTCGATGGGCCGAATGGCCTAAAGGGTCTGTCCCACGAGCATGTGACTCCATGCGGCAAGCGCTGCGGCAAGCGCGACCTAACCAGAAGCGGGGGGCGCGCGGAGGTCGAGTGAGTGACATGACGTCCGAGCGAAGTCTGCGGGAAGCTCGCGCGTGACGTACGCCGTCATGGCGGCTGCGGGCCGGCAGGCCGTTGCCACGTGGAATTTCTTAACGCGGTCAGTTTTTTGGAGCCCCGCGCGATGTCGGGACCAGCTCCGCACAACTCCATACGGCTCCGGCGATCGAAGTGGGACCGGCCCCGCAAAGCCGTAAGGCTCAAGCGACCACGTTAGGTAGCGCTTGCCGCATGGAATCGCTTAGGTCGCGCTTGCCGTATGGCGTCGCATGCTCGTGGGACAGGCCCTTAATTCTACTCCTATCATTTATGACCTAAACCCGGATTTTGTGCTTAAGTCTGAGAAGTGCGGCTTGCATCTGCAATCTTTTCATTGGGAGAGTAACTGATGGAGTGCCTCTGCTCTGTGAGCAGAGAGAACTGGAAGGGCTTGGGTTCTGATGAATGATGAATAGTCTGGCAAATTAGCAATGTATCCCTCCGCACACAACAAATAATCCCAGCATTTTCTCTTTTTAATTTTTCATTTTATTTCACCTTTAATTTTGATTTCAAGCATCTGCAGTATTTTGCCTCGAAATATTTCTGACATTGTGCTGCAGTTAAAGGTGAGACACAAAGTGCCGGAGTAACTCATTGGGACAGGCAGCATCTCTGGAGAGAACGAATGGGTGACATTTCGGGTCGAGACCCTTCTTCAGACTACAGTCGGTGGAATGGGAAAGAAATGTAGACGGTGATGTAGAGAGATATAGAACATTTGTTCTCTGCACCACTGTCTATATCTCTCATTTCCCTTTCCCCCTGACTATAGTCTGAAGAAGGGTCTCGATCTGATTCCTTCTCTCCAGAGATGCTGTCTGCCCTGCTGAGTTACTCCAGCACTTTGTGTCTTTTGTTTTGGTAAACCAGCATCTGCGGTTCCTTCTGTCTCTGTGGTTCTAAAGGACGCAGACTCAGAAGGGAATGCAATTAGAATTCCCTTCAAATTCCAGTCTTTCTGATTTATAACTAATTTTTCACCCAATACAAATGTAACAATACAACTCAGCTTGGTACATTTGACACAGGAATGTGTGATACAGACATGAATCATGTTTGCTTGTATACTTATGTCAGGCAAGTGACCCGTGTCCTCGGCAGAGTTCGGTGTTAATTGAGCTAAATTCTATAGAAATTGAACAGCAGACTCTCTCGAACAAAGACCATGGTTTACATTTTAACCTTGGGCTTGGCATGATGAACTGGCCTCATTTGATCTTACTGCTTATCTAACATTGCAGTTGATACCAAATGCAGCTAGAGTGGCCGTTGGTAATGTTTTGTTTTTGGTGTCTAGGGTGATTTTAAATAACAAGAGCAGCGACAACAACTTACATTTATGTAGCACCTTGAACATGGCTAAATGTCCAACGGCGCTTCATAGAACTGCACTCGGACAAAACTGATTGACTGAATTTGATTGAAAGAAACAAGATGGAAACAGGCCCTTCGGCCCACCGAGTCCACGCCAACGTTTAGGATAGGAAACAGTTAGACAGGTACATGGATAGGACAGGTTTGGAGGAATAGGGGCCAAACGCGGGCAGGTGGGACATGTGTAGCTGGGACATGTTGGCCAGCGTGGGCAAGTTTTCACGCTGTATCACTCTACAATTCTATGACCATCGATCACCCGTTCACACTAGTTCTACATTACCCCACTTTCACATCCACTCCCGACACACTAGGGACAATTTACAGAGGGCCAGTTAACCTACAAACCCGCACGTCTTTTGAGAGGAGGGTGGAAACCAGAGCACCCGGAGGTCCACGCCGACCATCGATCACCTGTTCATACTAGTTCTATATTATAGTCATACAGCAGGGAAACGGGCCCTTCGGCCCAACGTGCCCATGCCAACCAAGATGCCGCATCTACACTAGTCCTACCTGCCCACGTTTGGCCCATAATACTCTAAACCTTTAGTATCCATGTACCATGTATTTAAAACATTGTTTTAGAACCTGCCTCAACTACCTCTGGTAGCACGTTCCATACACCCACCGCTCTTTATGTGTTACCCCACTTTCTCATCCACTCCCTACTCACTTGGGGGCAATTTACAGAGGTCAATTCACCTATAAACCCGCTGTATTTGCGATGTGGGAGGAAACTATAGCACCCGGGGGAAATCCAGCCGTTCAGAGGGAGAACGTGCAAACTCCACACAGACAGCACCTGAGGTCAGAATTTAACCGGGGTCTCTGGTGCTGTGAGGCGGCGGCTCTATTCTGCCACAGGCCACAGCTGGAGATGTTAGGACGGATGAACAAATGCTCACTCAAGTGGTGGTAAAGAAGTTTCGGGAGATAATTCCAGAGCATCGGACCTCGGTAGCTGAAGGTTACAATGCCAATGGTGGAATGATGGAAAGTGTGGCGACTATTTGGGTTGGGACCTTTCTTCAAACTGATCAGACTGAATGGACGGGCTCCATTTCGGGTTGGAACTCTTATTCAGACTGATCAGTCCGAAGAAGGACCCCGACAATAAACTCTCTTGACTTGACTTGACCCGGAAAGTCATCGATCTATTTCCCTCCACAGATGCTGCCTGACCTGCTGAGTTCCTCCAGCACTTTGTGCTTTGCCAGATTGAAATGGATTTGATTTTGAATGGTTTTGCAACTGTGACTCTATCCGGAAGAAAATTAGAGAACATCGTCCTTCTCTTTTTGATGTGGGTAGCACCATGTCCAAAGGTTCAGATGTATTTCATTCGGTTGTATACATGGTTGGGATTTTCAAAGGGACTGAGGCCACTGAAATGGCATGTGCTCATTCTTGTCAGAGAGCATGCTGACCGGTTGCATCGTGGCTTGGTTCGGCAACTTGAGCGCCCAGGAGCAGAAAAGACTACAAAAAGTTGTAAACACCGCCCAGTCCATCATCGGCTCTGACCTCCCTACCATCGAGGGGATCTATCGCAGTCGCTGCCTCAAAAAGGCTGGCAGCATCATCAAGGACCCACACCATCCTGGCCACACACTCATCTCCCCGCTACCTTCAGGTAGAAGGTTCAGGAGCCTGAAATCTGCAACATCCAGGTTCAGGAATAGCTACTTCCCCACAGCCATCAGGTTATTAAACTCAACTCAAACAAAACTCTGAACATTAATAGCTCAATGCACTTTATCTGTTTATTTATTTATGTGTGTTTATATATATTCATTGGTATATGGACACACTGATCTGTTCTGTATTTATGCCTGCTGTATTCTGTGGTGCTGAAGCAAAGGAAGAATTTAATTGTCCTATTTGGAACACATGATAATAAACTCTCTTGAATCTTGAATCTTGAATCTTGTCTCCGTCCCCAGCCTGCCTCTCGGCTGCTTCATTTTCAGTTGGTACACCGGCAGCTGAATTATTGATGGCATTGCAGCTGCTTGTTCTGTCCCCTGGAGGATTGAGTTTCCCCGGCCTCCCCCCTGGGTCTTTCAGGAAGCAATCTTTATAATAGGCTGACTAGACACTCGCTGGCTGCAACAGCATTTATTTCATTGATCTGTATCTTTTCCCCAAACTCTTTTCTGAACGCATCCTTCCATGTTGTGGGCAACCTCAGCCAGCCACAGCCCAAATCCGCAGCTTGCATTCTGTCCCGTTGCCCACATCCTCCTCTTATTCTTCTCCCAGTCGCTTTATGTGGGAGTGAGACCGTTGCTGCTGCCGGGGGAAGGAACGATGGGGGATCCGGCGTGGGGGAACCGTCTCCTGAAGGGGGAGGGGAGAGGGGGATGGTGGTGGAGGAGGGGGGAGGGGGGGGAGGTGGAGAGAACAAAGAGGTACCCTCTTTGTTCCTTTGGAACCTTTGTATGTGGCGACTATTTGCATACCTTGGGGATGCAAGCAAAGAATTTCACTGTGACTTGTCACGTGTGACAATAATGTATTCATCCATTCGTGTATTACTTATATTGGTTTTTCCGTTAATTGCACCTGCCCCTGATAGCCTCCTGTTGCCATGGCAACAAGAGCAAGACACTGCTGATGGTGGGGGGTGGGAGAGGCAAGTGGGAGCTGACTGCATCCTTTCCGAGCTGTGTGATTTATTTCCTGCTTTCTGGGTCTGAAATCAAACGACTCTATAACTCCTTTTAATGCTGGTCGCTCTGACAAGGTCACTTTCGTATAACGCGAGTCAGATTGCTTTGTTGATGGGGGAGAAACAATCTAATTTTATTTGAAGGAAGAGAAATACTCAGCAAATACTGTATGAATATTAGTGGATGGAATTTAAATGCAGGGACCCACTCCCTGACACCACCAGTGTGGATGTCCCCCTAGAACAAACTCAGACACAGGTGAGGCTTGGATAGAGTGGATGTGGAGAGGATATTTCCACCAGTGGGAGAGGCTACAAATAGAGGTCACAGCCTCAGAATTAAAGGATGTTCTGTTCGGAAGGAGATGAGGAGGAATTTCTTTAGTCAGAGGGTGGTGAATCTGTGGGATTCTTTGCCACAGAAGGCTGTGGAGGCCAGGTCAATAGATGTTATTGGCAGAAATAGATAGATTCTATGATTAGTATGGGTGTCAGAGAAGAAGGCAGGAGAATCGGGTTGGGAGGGAGATCTAGATCAGCTAAGATTGAATGGCGGGGTAGACTTGATGGGCCGAATGGCCTAATTCTGCTCCTGCCACTTATGACCTTATGATCTTATGAGGCACATTGCAATATTAAGGGCAGACTCACAATACTGTCAATGCTCAGGATAACGCCACAGCGGTATGTGGCTATACTGATCCTCTGGGATCCACCAATGTGCTTGTATTGCAGGTGTGTTAGCAATGACCACAATATGAATCTCACTGTGCACTGTAACCCCACCCAAACAGCCAAGCAAGCTTTCTGCACCAAAATATTTTCCAAGCCCAGACTAATTCTTTACTTCGATCTTCTTGCTCCCATTGCCACAGCAGAGCAACAATAACTGGAAACAAGTTAAAGCTGGAAAGGGTTCAGAAAATGGACACAAAAGCTGGAGTAACTCAGCGGAACAGGCAGCATCTCTGGAGAGATGGAATGGGTGGCGTTTCGGTCTGAAACATCACCCATTCCTTCTCTCCAGAGATGCTGCCTGTCCCGCTGAGTTACTACAGCTATTTTTGTGTCTATCTTCGGTTTAATCCAGCATCTGCAGTTCCTTCTTACACAAGGGTTCAGAGA
This sequence comes from Leucoraja erinaceus, assembly GCF_028641065.1. Lineage (NCBI taxonomy): Eukaryota > Metazoa > Chordata > Chondrichthyes > Rajiformes > Rajidae > Leucoraja > Leucoraja erinaceus. Next base: position 4,442,651 of record NC_073416.1, read on the forward strand.
AGATTTACGAGGATGTTGCCGGGACTCGAGGGACTGTGCTATAGGGAGAGGTTGAGCTGTCTAGGGCTTTATTCCTTTGAGCGCAGGAGGATGAGGGGTGATCTAATAGAGTGATAGAGGTGCACAAAATCATGAGAGGAATAAATCGAGTAAACACACAGAGTCTTTTCCTCAAATTGTGGGAATCGAGAACCAGAGGACATGGGTTTAAGGTGAGGGGGGAAAGGTTTAATAGGAAATTGAGGGGTAACTTTTTCACACAGAGTGGTGGGTGTATGGAACGAGCTGCCAGAGGAGGTAGTTGAGGCAGGTACCATCGCAATGTTTAAGAAATATTTAGACAGGCTAGGTTAAGAGGGATATGAGCCAAAAGCAGGCAGGTGGGACTAGTGTAGATGGGGCATGTTGGTCGGAATGGGTAAGTTGAGCCGAAGGGGCAAGAGACTCTGCATCTATTCCTCTCACGATTTTGTGTACTGATCAGATTTAATGAATTGTTATATCTAGGATTCAAGGTATGCACAAGACAGTAAGGGAAGAGTTGATTTCTTTTGGTTTAGATTTTATGCTTTGATAATTAAGTTGTCAAGCTAATGTGCTGTGATTTATCATGTTCTTAATAATTTTGCATAATTATATGGGACATTGACAATGCACACAATTGCTTTCAAAATAATACAAAAGGAACAAGCAGACTCTAATAACCAAAGGAACAGCTGTACTTAAAGTAAATACAGATCAGTCCCAGAATAACATCTCAGAATGCTGGAACTTCAGACCTCTGTTATTCCATGAACAATCAGGGATACATGTGGGGCCTATTATTAGGAAGAGAGATTTTCTTCGGCAGATTCTTGGATGAAGGATGACCTGCTTCCACTCCAGCTCCGAGACAGCTGGGGATGGCTCTCCGAAGCTTCTGCTGTGAGTGGGGCAAGGGGGAGATGACGGGGCAGTTGGGTGGGTGGTTTGGAAGGTGTTCCGTTTACATCGGGCTTCTGTATGAATGGACTCGGAGGTCTCAATACTATTCTGAAGGCACCGGCTCCATTTTGAGCGGTCCAGAGTCACAGTGAGGACTTGATACATTTTGCAAGAAAACTTTGAGAACCTCCTTGAATTGTTCTCTGTGTCTATATGCCGTGACATAGGTTGGAATAGACTGTTAAAGGGAGGCAAAGTGGCACAGCGGTAGAGTTGCTGCATTCCAGCGCCAGAGACTCGATCCTGCACATAATTTGTATGTTCTCCCTGTGACCGCGTGGGTTTTCTCCTGGTGCTGCGGGTCTCTGACGCTATAAGGCAGCAGCTCTACCGCTGCCCCACTGTGTCACCCTTCTGATACCTGATCTGTTTGGATAGCATGCAAGACAAAGCTTTTCACTGTACCTCAGTACACGTGACAATAAACCTGAACCTAAACCATGGTCTGCACCGTTGCGGACCTGTTGATCAAGAGCACAGCTTACTAAGGCAAGATGCAGATGTTTTTTTTGCGATCATTGAAATGATAAAAGCACACTCCACAGTTTCTCCCCAATGGAAAAAGTCAAAGACTTATGTGAGGTTGAAAAATTGCTGACGCTTCCCCTTGAATCTCTCTCGGAGTGAAGCAATGAACGTTTTAATCAGTCACACAAGACAGTGAGTAGGCTGATGTTTGGGCAGCAGGTTCAACTATTTCGTGGAGTCAGCAATATTCGGAAGCATCAGAAGATGCATGTTAAATGACGAGCAGAGCTGTTACTGATGACCACATCATTTTAACCCCCCTGGCATATTCAAGCATTGATTGTAGGCTTTCCATTTTGCCTGCCTGGACATTACAGCCTCTGTTAGGAGTGTTTTATGTCATATGTCTCAAACAGAACAATTAAATTCTTACTTGCAGTAACACAACAGAATATGTAAACATAGTACTCCGGAAACAATATAATAAATGAAAAGAATTCAGTGTATATATGATATATATACACACAGATCTTTTATATATATACACACACACCCATATATAGATATATACTAGACTAAGTGGGACCCGTTGGGACCCATGTTCACACGGAAGGACTGGGCCCCCAACGCAATATTCCACTTCTCCACCAATTCCAATATTGGTGGCCAGTGGGGGGCTATCTGGAGAGCTAGTATGGGTGTTGTGGGCCAAAGGGACTGGTTTCCAGGGAGCTAGTATGGACATTGTGGGCCGAATGGATTCTTGGGCTGGCAGCTCAGTCACTCAGGCCTGGTGGGCTGGCAGCTCACTCACTCAGGGCTGGTGGGCTGGCAGTTGACTCACGGCTGGTGGGCTGGCAGTTGATTGACCCACGGCTGGTGGGCTGGCAGTTCACTCACGGCTATTCCATTTCAAGCAGAGTGCAGACCACCAAATTCAATTTCATACCATTTCAAGCAGAGTACAGGCCACCAAATTTAATTTCATACCATTTCAAGCAGAGTGCAGGCCATCAAATTCAAATGCAATTTCATACCATTTCAAGCAGAGTGCAGGCTACCAAATGCAAATGCAATTTCACACCATTTCAAGCAGAGTGCAGGCCACCAAATTCAAATGCAATTTCATACCATTTGGGCTTTATACTCCTGCCCCCCCCCCCCCCCCCCCCCCCCACCCCCTGGAAGGGGCATTACTGTCATCGTGGTGATTGACAGGCGAGAGGACCAATCAGCTGATCTCAAGATTTTTAAAACATTCATAACTTTCTTATTTTTAATCGATCGGAAAAATCCTCTGGGCTGCCTCAGCGGAGGAGGATTGTGAGTAAGATGGCCAAAAATCATAGCGATATATGGTAGAGCTTTTTCTAAAATCAATATACAGCGCAGACAGCGGAGTCAGGGGATATGGGGAGAAGGCAGGAACGGGGTACTGATTGGGGATGATCAGCCATGATCACATTGAATGGCGGTGCTGGCTCGAAGGGCCGAATGGCCTACTCCTGCACCTATTGTCTATTGTCTATTGACAGGAAGTGGTCAAGATGAGATTTTTAGTTATATAGATATACATACAGAAGATGGACACAAAAAGCTGGAGTAACTCAACGGGACAGGCAGCATCTCTGAAGAGAAGGAATGGCTATATATATATATGTATGTATATATACACATATATATATATACACATAAAAGCAAACATACAATAATTGTGCAAAAAGCCAAAACCAATGCTGTTAACAACATTCATTTCAGCTTAAAATGTGCTATTGAAGGTGATTTATTCTCCCACTGGGTCAGGCTCAGCTGTGAAGCGTCCTCCCGTAAAATGCTCTGACAATGGTCACCAAAGATACTAGAGGAGTATCTTTGATGGTCCCTGCCTCACCTTCTTCCTGAATAATGAACCATGTCCACTTTAATGAAGTGCCTGAGGTAGGAGTCACTGGTGGAACTATATCCCAAGACAAATCAGCACCTTCATTGAAATCAAAGTTAATTTCCAAAAAATAATCTTTATTCGGAATTTGAAATATATACAAAACATAGACTGTGCAATGAGGGGAGACCTCATTGAAATTTACCGAATAATGGAAGGCCTGGATAGAGTGGATGCGGAGAGGATGTTTCCACTAGTGGGACAGTCTAGGACTAGAGGCCATAGCTTCAGAATATAAGTACATGCCACAGATTTGAGCTTAATCCTGCTCCCTAGCTCTTGGTCTGTAGATCTTAAGGTCACGATTCTTCAAATGCACATCTAGGCTCTGTTTTGCAAATATATATATATATTTTTAAATAATCATTATCGTAATTTTCAAAAGTGAGTGACTTTATCTTTTTTCATAGGGCATCGCTTACACTGAAAAAATGTATTTAAAAATAACTTCTCTACATGCTGATAGTGGTGTCGCCTGCTGTTAAGAAATGGCTACTGTCCTTCCTCAACCACCAGTAACTCAGCAGATTCAGGCAAGGTGATGTTTCGGGTCAGATGCTTTCACCAGTCTGGGACCCAAAACGTCACCTATCCATGTTTTCCAGAGATGCTGCCTGACCCGCTGAGTTACTCCAGCACTCTGTGCCTTCGAGAGATAGGTGGAGAGAGATGAGAGGAGTTATGAGAGCAGGGATGGACAAAGGCTAGAAATGAAAAGACAAAAGGCATGAGATAGGATAGAAGAGGTACTAATTGTGAAGCGTGAAGAAGGAATATAGGTGGACAAGTAGGGGGTAGGGAGAAGGGTGCAAAGTGGGGCACGGGGAAGGGGGGGGGGGGGGGGGGACGGAAAGGTGAAATAAGGTAAATAAATGTAAGTTCTTACGAAGCAAACGAGTTTCACACGTTAAAATCTCAGTCAAAGGAGGACGGCATGCAAAATTATACGAGGATATTGAATACTAAAAGTTGCTGTACCGACAACAAATTGAATTGCAAATACAGTTTATGCTATGGATGTGATAACAGTCACATGCTGCATGTAAAAGGAGTTTGCAATAAGGTGAAAGATGGTTGCCATGCCAACAGAGCCATTCATCTCCTAGCAACGGGATTGACGACTCAGCAGTCCATTCTAATTATCTGTGCAAGATGCAATCAGTGAGAGATGAGGTGCATTACGATTACTGGCAGTGGTGTGCCTAGTGTGTTCTGGAACAAGCAGTGAACAAAGGCGTGGTAAAAACGATTTCATTGCTTGCCTTAGTCTGTATTTGCCTTCAATGTAGTAATAATATTTTTAATAAGATAAGCTCCATTTTATTCTTTATCAAAAACGTCTCGCAAAAATTCATAACTCACATTTCCAATTAACTTTCCTACATAAGTTCAGAGTCAGCCACGATTGATTGATGCCAGCATAGGGCAGAGCCGGTGAGTTCAGGGAATTGATTCACGTACATCATTAAAAAAAATAAAGATACATAAAAAAAAGATAGAGGGGAGACAAAGGTTCTGGAGAAACTCAGCAGGTGCAGCAGCATCTATGGAGCGAAGGAAATAGGCAACGTTTCGGGCCGAAACCCTTCTTAATAGACACCGTCTGAAGAGGGTCTTGACCCGAAACGTCACCCATTCCTTCTCTCCGGAGATCCTGCCTGTTCTGCTGAGTTACTCCAGCTTTTTGTGTCTCTCTTCGGTTTAAACCAGCATCTGCAGTTCCTTCAGATACATAAAGGAAAGGCTTGTATTTTTATCTCTGGAGAAAAGGAATGGGTGACTTTTCGGGTCGGGACCCTTGTTCAGACTGAACAATGACAGTCACCTATTTATTTTCCGCAGAGATGCTGCCCGACCCTCTGAGTCACTCCAGCATTTTGTGTGTATCTGCAGTCAATTACTATTTGGTTTTAGTATCATGCCAGTGCAAATGCCAAATATATGATCTTTATCGAAAATAGTTCTAAATGGTTTTGAAATATTTGTATTAATCCAATGGTGGCGCTCGATTTGAATATTTTGCATTATGTTTATACACACGTATATTGAGATATATTTATAGAGGGGAATGAACCATTGTCATGTTACAAAGGTGCGAATTCAAGAGGTCCCCCCCCCCCCTCAGGAACTACCAACACTGCCCCTAAACACCTCTCCTTCCCATTATCACATTGACCTTTCTGTCCTGAGCCCCCTCCACTGTCAGAGTGAGGCAAATTGGAGGAACAGCACCTAATACTTCGCTTGGGCAGCTTACACCCCAGCGGTGTGAATATTGATTTCTCTAACTTCAAGTCACCCTTGCACCCCCTCTCTCCGTCCCTCTCCTACCCCAAGTTGTTGTACTAGTTTCAAAGTCGTCTTGTTGAGTCTCATTGTCTGTACCTCGTTTTCACCCAGCCCACAGCTAACAATGGCCTGTTTCCTTTATCATCATTACATTCGTTTGTTCTGTATCTCTCTATACCACCGTCTCTATCTCTTGTTTGCCTTTCCCCTGACTCTCAGTCTGAAGAAGGGTCTCGACCAGAAACGCCACCCGTTCCTTCTCTCCAGAGATGCTGCCTGTCACGCTGAGTCACTCCAGCTTTTTGTGTCCATCTTCGGTTTAAAGCAACATCTGCAGTTCTTTCCTACACATCCCTGAATGGTAAGTTTTACAGCGGAGAATGTCCTCTTTCCTGTCGAGTCTCCTACACTACCACGGCTACCCGTGCGATGATGGACACAAAATGCTGGAGTAACTCAGCGGGTCAGACAACATCTCTGGAGAGAAGGAATAGGTGACGTTTCGGGTCGAGTACCATATGGCCACAGCCCCTCCTTTTCCCGCACAACGCCCTGTCTTCGAGACGGGAAAGGAACAAATTGAAGAAAATCTGAGGGGAAAATAACACCGCAGTATGAATCACATGGTACTGGATCTCTGCAAACCTCGTCATGTGATACACGGGAGCCGCCCATCCTTTTAACAATGGATATACTTTCACAGGAGCGAACAATAATCATGCCAATATATTTTTCAAAAACATTACATTATTCCCTAACCACACAAAATAAGTGACATAAGTTCTGGTTTCATTTGAGACACAGAATTACAGTGCAGGCTTGTCTGAACCTTTCCATCCTTTATAACTCTGTCATCTCAGCACGATCCTTTCGACGCAATTCCACTTTGTGCCTGTGTTGGAAGGAGCTGCAGATGTTGGTTTAAACCGAAGATGGACACAAAAAGCTGGAGTAAGCCAGCGGGTCAGACAGCATCTCTGGAGAAAAGGAGTAGGAATAGACTGAATGATTAAGAAGGAACTGCAGATGCTGGAAAATCGAAGGTAGACAAAAGTGCTGGAGAAACTCAGCGGGTGCAGCAGAATCTATGGAGCGAAGGAAATAGGCGACTGCCTATTTCCTTCGCTCCATAGATGTTGCTGCACCCGCTGAGTTTCTCCAGGAATAGACTGAAGACGGGTCTCAACTCGAAACGTCACCTGTTCCTTTTTCTCCAGAGACGCTGCCTGTCCCGCTGAATTACTCCAGCATTTTGTGTCTATCTTCGGTGCAAACCAGCATCTGCAGTTCCTTCCCACACAATACAAGCCTCGCGTCGTTACAACTGAAACAAAGAGGCCAGTGTCGCCTCCGTCGCAGATGCAGCGCTGAGCTGTAGATAACATCTCGCTTCGCACATTTACACCAATACCGCTATTAGTCATCAATCTATCGCAGCGTGCAAATGTATTTGTTGGATGCAATGAAAATGTAAAACTGACTTAATTACACATGGTATTCTTAACCCATTTTAATGGTCGGAAAATGACTTGTGTGCAAATTGATAAATAGAGGCACAAAATGCTGGAGTAACTCAAGGCAAGGCAAGGCAAGGTTATTTGTATAGCAAATTTCAACAACAATGTAATTCAAAGTGCTTTACATAAAACATTATAAGCATTGGAAAGAAACACATATGAAATGACATTTAGATGTAAAACGATTATTAGATTATTCAGATGAAATAATTACAAAATTAAAAGCAATCAAATAAAATATTTAAAATAGAATAAAACCAGTTACTCAGCAGGTCAAAATGTGTAGGAAGGAACTGCAGATGCTGGTTTACACCGAAGATATATTTTGGTATCGTGTCTTGGGCAGATACATACGATTTCTAATTTCTAGGAAATAATAAAGCGGGACTTATATTGATGCTGCCTGCAGAGTGTGTGAGAATTTTGTGTCCTTTTCAATTTCGTTGTCTCCAATGCATTTCGTTGTCTCTGTACTGTACACTGACAATGACAATTAAAATTGAATCTGAATCTGAATTGATGCACGTTGGACCAAAGCATTCGCGGTTTAATTTACGGTGGTTGAAATGATTGTTAAGATGTATTAGAGTTGAAAAAATCTCGGTCTTGTACCGCGTTGGCGCTCTCGGTTTTACGTGTTCATCAAATCTCAGCCTTTGTTGAAAAACCACAAGTGGTCAAAGGCGATGAACTGATTCTGCAGCGTTTCGCCAATGGCTTGTTGCGAGTCGCACAACGGAGGATGTGTCTCCCTATCAACGAGGCGACATTGCGGCGGTTCCCCCGCCACTCAATGTGGGGTCATCCAATGAGAGCGGCAACGCTGCCCAGGTAGCGGTCTGGTCTTAGTATAAGAACATGTTTCTGCCGCCTGTCTTGCAGGTTTTTTCTTACGACGACCCGTAAAAGTCGCGCTGTAGGAAGAAGTTTCTCAAGCCTTCTCTTTATTCCATTTGCTTTGTCTACGACCAAGGACCAGGCATCATGGTAAGATGCTGTTTAATGCAAAACAAGTCTTTTTCTTTCTTCTTCCCGCACACTCAAATTTCCTTTGAGTTCCTTTAAGAAGGAACTGCAGATGCTGGAAAATCGAAGGTGGACAAAAGTGATGGAGAAACTCAGCGGGTGCAGCAGCATCTATAGAGCGAAGGAAATAGGCAACGTTTCGGGACGAAACGTTGCCTATTTCCTTCGCTCCATAGATGCTGCTGCACCCGCTGAGTTTCTCCATCACTTTTGTTTACCTTGCCTTTAGTGCTGTAAGATTTCTCTTTGTTCCTACCGACGGTGTGAGACAGACGAGGTGATCTGTGTGTGCTAACGCACCAAGCAAACCAGTGTGTGAACATTTACGCCCGGGTAAATTCACGAGGGGAATAAAAACAAGGGCGGGAAGTTGGCTGTGTCAACGTTGAGCCGAATACCCCCTTTGTTTGTTTTGGTTATATTTGTGAATATACTTGGCCAACAAGTGAAGAAGGGTTTCGGCCCGAAACGTTGCCTATTTCCTTCGCCCCATAGATGCTGCTGCACCCGCTGAGTTTCTCCAGCATTGTTGTGTACCTTCGATTTTCCAGCATCTGCAGTTCCTTCTTAAACAAGTTTTCAAATCAAATGGCAGGGTATTATTTCTGCTGTTCACAAACAAAACGAGTTTTCTGTGAATAAACCCTCATCATAGGTTCAGAAAATGCATTGTGGAGAGACTGGACACTCCAGAAAAGGATAAGACCGAGGGCTTTTGTTGAAATTAATGTATAAATAATACACACATTGATTTGCTAGTACAAGAAAGAGTGAGTACAGGATGTGGGCTGAGTTTTAGTTCCCCCCTCCCTCTCTTATCCCCTTCAAGATACTTGGTTTTGTTGGGAAACTAACACTTGCAGCTATTTCCGTTGCTGTCCCTGTGCTGCATCTAACGTGGCTGCTGTAACAACTTCCCCAGGCACAATCGCCGCAGGTCCCACAGCCGACAGCGTTACGTCGAAGTGGCCATGCGTCAGGCATAAAGCCAACGTCAAACTGGGTCACCCAGACACATACACAGCCCTCTAAAGATCCGCAGTCCACAGTTTAAATCTAGCGTCGTGAAAGCACTCCTAGGGGGGGGGGGGGGGGGGGGGGGGGGGGGGGGGGGGGGGGGGGGGGGGGGGGGTGCTTTTTGCAAGCGGGGTGCGGTGGTTATGTTTTGTCTGGTTAGAACAAAATATGTGTCTTTGAGTTGAAAGCACTGCACACCAAAGACACCAGTGCAACTGATCTTTGCTGCGCACTGCAGTGTGGCCTCGCCCAAGCGCAACATCAGAACCAGCCGCTCACCCAAACAATAGCACGACTGAGCTGCTCCCAGCCCAGCGGACATGCTTTCTCCAGAATAAGACCTATTGTTTAGTGAAGCAGGTTCCAGATTTGCAGCAAACGCATTCAGACATGAACTGAATTCCATTTTTTTTTACTGAAGCCACCTCTTGAAATATTATTTAAACTCATTCTGAGCGATGTCAGCTGGTTTAGTCAAAATCCGCAAGATGGGATATTGACAAAGATGTCAATTGAGAATTCAAATTAGATTTTTTGACTTGCTTCTGTGAAGTGTCAGTCATTGCTTGAAAAGTTTCGTTAGTAAATGCAAATGGGAAGAATTTCACTGTTCCATTTTGAGACATATGACAATAAAATACTCTTGACCAGTAGGCTGGATATTTGAAAGTAATTGCACTGAAGCATAATCTATATAATATAGAATTTGAGGATGAAGTACTGAGGAGCAAGCTGTTTGGTTATTCAACCAAAATTGAATCCTATTTCTCTACACATAATATTTATACCAACCCTCAACTATATGCTGTTTGTTTCCTCTCCCATACATCTTGTGTAAGTATTTTCCCAGACCAATTTTCCAATGTGGGGTAATGAGTGACTCCTTCTCTGGGACTGACTAGTCTAGTGACCTGTTTAATGGGTGAACCCTCACTTCTGCTTGGTACCGCCAAATGCATTGGGGGCCTATTCATCCTGTGACTGATTGAAATGTTGGAGTCAATGATGTGCATCCATGTTGACGGACCAGTGGACTGCTCCAAATTATCATCCCAAAACTTATGAAACTAATACAGTGATGAACTATGATGAATGAGTATTGAAAGGATGCAAGCCATTGATCATCACTTTTAATCTGTTTTCTTCACAGCGTGAGTGTATCAGTATCCATGTTGGCCAGGCTGGTGTCCAAATCGGCAATGCATGCTGGGAGCTGTACTGCCTGGAACATGGCATCCAGCCCAATGGTCAGATGCCCAGTGACAAGACCATGGGGGGCGGAGACGATTCCTTCAACACATTCTTCAGTGAGACGGGAGCTGGCAAGCACGTTCCCCGAGCTGTGTTTGTGGACCTGGAGCCAACTGTGATCGGTAGGTGCCCACACGCTCATTCCACCCTCCCATTGATTTAATGACGTGTGGCCATGTAACTGAAGCCCCTCGCTCTTTCACAGATGAGGTTCGTAATGGTACCTACCGCCAGCTCTTCCACCCTGAGCAACTCATCACTGGGAAAGAAGATGCTGCCAATAACTACGCCCGTGGCCATTACACAATCGGCAAGGAGATTATTGACCTAGTTCTGGACAGAGTCCGTAAACTAGTAAGTAGATTAGCTTGTGTAGGAAAGGAACTGTCCTTTCCTACACGACAACTATTCCTATAGCAGGTCATTATTGGATGTAACTAACTCAATGTTCATTTGTGTTCCACAGGCTGACCAATGCACAGGTCTCCAGGGTTTCCTGGTCTTCCACAGCTTTGGCGGTGGCACTGGCTCCGGTTTTACCTCCCTGCTGATGGAACGTCTGTCCGTTGACTATGGCAAGAAATCCAAGCTTGAATTCTCCATCTACCCAGCTCCCCAGGTGTCCACAGCGGTGGTAGAGCCCTACAATTCCATCCTGACCACCCACACCACCTTGGAGCACTCAGATTGTGCTTTCATGGTTGACAATGAAGCCATCTATGACATCTGCCGCAGAAACCTTGACATTGACCGACCAACTTATACTAATCTAAACAGATTAATAGGCCAGATAGTGTCCTCCATCACAGCCTCCCTCCGTTTTGATGGTGCCCTGAATGTTGATCTGACTGAGTTCCAGACCAACTTGGTGCCATATCCCCGTATCCACTTCCCCTTGGCCACATATGCCCCAGTTATCTCCACTGAGAAAGCCTACCATGAGCAGCTTTCGGTATCTGAGATTACCAATGCTTGCTTTGAGCCAGCCAACCAGATGGTCAAATGTGACCCACGCCATGGCAAGTACATGGCCTGCTGCCTCCTTTATCGTGGTGATGTGGTGCCAAAAGATGTCAATGCAGCAATTGCTACCATTAAAACCAAACGTAGCATTCAGTTTGTGGATTGGTGTCCAACTGGTTTCAAGGTTGGTATCAACTACCAGCCTCCCACTGTGGTTCCTGGAGGTGACCTGGCCAAGGTGCAGCGAGCTGTGTGTATGCTGAGCAACACCACTGCTATTGCTGAGGCTTGGGCTCGCCTGGACCACAAGTTTGACCTGATGTATGCCAAGCGTGCCTTTGTTCACTGGTATGTTGGTGAGGGTATGGAGGAAGGAGAGTTCTCAGAGGCCCGTGAGGATATGGCTGCTCTGGAGAAGGATTATGAAGAAGTGGGTGTTGACTCAGTGGAGGGAGAAGGGGAAGAGGAAGGTGAGGAATATTAAAATATGGTGCTGCTATAACAGGGAACAAGACAAATGTAGTAAATATTGTGGGTTATACATAATTAATTATCAAGGCTATCCACCAAAGTGGAGTCCTTTCATCAGACAAACGGCCACATGATTTGCATCTGTTTTTGTTTAATAAACCTTAAATTGTTCACATTCCATATTTATTTTGTTCTGTTTGTATACATATTTTATTTGATCTCCTCCTGTGCTGCATTATACTCCCACGGTGTCCAGAATCCTTAATTGACCTCAACTGGTTTTTGGTCAAGGATGGCTCTTATTTAAATGAGTTGTGATCACATTTTTGATTTGCAGCAGTTTTAATCAGTCACAATGTATTTCTCAAATTGTACACCACCGCAGACTTTGTTGCAAATCTAACTCACATGTACCGTCTTTATTGCTTTCTCAATAAATAATATCCCTGTCTTTAATCTGTCTGCAGTACATTATCACTTTTGTAAACGATCAAACTCCGCGCTGAATAAACCATATGGGACACGGAACAGTGGCAGTTTTCGTTATTGCATGGGACTGACAAAAACGTGCATTTACACACTATGTATCAGACAATAAAATGCCACAAGGCAGTTTATCAAAATAACGAGGAAATCAATCAAAGTGCTGCAGTAACTCAAGGTGCCGGGCAGCATCTCCGGAGTACATGGATACAGTAAGTGACGTTTCAGATTCCATAATTACAAAAATAAACATTATTCATTAAAAAATATAATATATATATATATATATATATATATACAGGCCATCCCTGATTTGGATACGTGTAGGAAGCAGATGCTGGTTTAAACTGAAGATAGACACAAAATGCTGGAGTAAGCCAGCGGGACAGGCAGCATCTCATGAGAGAAGGAGTGGGTGACGTTTCGGGTCAAGACCCTTCTTCAGATATCATCAGTAACATAATTCCAACATGGCATACATCCCATTAAATATCATATTTTGGCTGCAGGAAATAAGAAAGGGAACAGGTACGTGACTCAGGACACGACAACTGTCCTCCTGCCAACAAGCTACCCATTGAAACAATGAGTCAAGGCAATAACATGGGGACTGGAAAGGAGAATGCAGCTGCAGCAAGCTGCTAGACTCCAGTTGTAATCCAGCGTCTGCAGTTCATTCCTACACCTATAATAATACCAGGCACTCTTGCCACTCTTGGGGCCCCCTAGGGTGATTTCCCCTCGTTTGAGGGGTGGCCCCACCAGACTCTGCCCTCCAAAGGCCAGCAGCGGAAGGACCATAGACTGTGGTCCTCCTCCACAGAGCATTAGTATGCACTTGGAAACTCTCAGAGAGAACCCAAAATGTTTCAATGATTCACAGTACCCACAGCATTTTTAATATTCCCACAACACAATGCTTACATGTGGATTTTACACCTTTGAAACAATTCACCATTGACCAATATTTAACCTTCTGTTCCTTGTCATTGGAAAACAATTCCCTCATGGACCTAACAAGTAGTTGCAATAGAGGACATAGGGACTGACGATGTAGAGCCACTGTGGATAGAATTGAGGAATTGTCAAGGTAAGAAGACACTAATGGGAGTTATCTACAGCCCCCCAAACACTAGCCTGGACATAGGGTGCAAGTTGCAGCAGGAGTTACAGTTGGCATGTAACAAATATGTGGTTATGGGAGATTTCAATATGCAGGCAAACTGGGAAAATCAGGTTGGTTCTGCTCCTGGACCCCAAGAAAGGGAGTTTGTAGAGTGCCTCCGAAATGGATTCTTAGAGCAACTTGTACTGGAACCTACCAGAGAGAAGGCAATTCCGGATTTAGTGTTGTCTAATGAACCAGATTTAATAAGGAAACTCAAGGTAAAGAAACCACAAGGAGGTAGTGATCATAATATGATAAGTTTTACTCTGCAATTTGAGAGGGAGAAGATTAAATCAGAAGTGTCAGTTTGCAGTTGAACAAAGGGGACTATGAAGGCATGAGAAAGGAGCTGTCCAAGGTCATCTGGAAAAGGATCCCAGCAGGAATGACGGAAGAACAGCAATGGCAGGAATTTCTGGGCATAATCCAGATGATGCAGGATCATTTCATTCCAAAGGGGAAGAAAGATTCTAAGGGGAGTAGGAGGCAACCGTGGCTGACAAGGGAAGTTGTGGATGGAATAAAACTAAAAGAAAAGGTATAACACAGCAGAAAGTAGCGGGAAGCCAGAGGATTGAGAAATTTTCAAAGGGAAACAGAAGGTAACAAAAAGGGCAATATGGGGTGAAATGATGAAGTACAAGGGTAAGCTGGCCAAGAATATAAAGAAGGATAGTAAAAGCTTATTTAGGTATGCCAAGAGAAAAAGATTAGTAAAGACAAATGTGGGTCCCTTGAAGGCAGAAACAGGCAAAATTATTATGGGGAACAAGGAAATGGCAGAAGAGTTGAACAGGTACTTTGGTTCTGTCTTCACTAAGGAAGGTACAAACAATCTCCCAGATGTACTAGAGGACAGAGGATCTAGGGAGACAGAGGAACTGAAAGAAATTTACATTAGGCAAGAAATAGTATTGGGTAGACTGATGGGACTGAAGGCTGATAAATCCCCAGGGCCTGATGGTCTACATCCCAGGGTCCTCAAGGAAGTGGCTCTAGAAATCGTGGACGTATTGGTGATCATTTTCCAATGGGGGATCTATAGATACAGGATCAGTTTCTGTGGATTGGAGGGTAGCTCATGTTATCCCACTTCTCAAGAAAGGAGCGAGAGAGAAAACGGGGAATTGTAGACCAGTTAGCCTGACATCCGTGGTGGGGAAGATGCTGGAGTCAATTATTAAAGAAGTAATAACTGCGCATTTGGATAGCAGTAAAAGGATAGGTCCAAGTCAGAATGGATTTATGAAAGGGAAATCCTGCTTGACTAATCTTCTGGAATTTTTTGAGGATGTGTCAAGTAAAATGGATGAAGGATAGCCAGTGCATGTAGTGTATCTGGACTTTCAGAAAACCTTTGATAAGGTCCCACACAGGAGACTAGTGGGCAAAATTAGAGCACATGGTATTGGGGGTAGGGTATTGACATGGATAGAGAATTGGTTGGCAGACAGGAAACAAAGAGCAGGAATAAACGGGTCCCTGTCAGAATGGCAGGCAGTGACTAGTGGAGTGCTGCAAGGCTCGGTGATGGGGCTGCAACTATTTACAATATTGCAATATAATACAATAATGATTTAGATGATGGGATTAATAGTGACACTAGCAAATTTGCAGATGACACAAATCTGGGTGGCAGTGTGAAATGCGAAGAGGATGCTAGGAGGTTGCAGGGTGATTTGGACAGGTTGAGTGAGTGGGCAGATACGGTATAATGTAGATAAATGTGAGGTTATCCACTTTGGCGGCAAGAACAAGGAGGCAGATTATTATCTCAATGGTGTCAAATTAGGAAAAAGGGAAGTGCAACGAGACCTGGGTGTCCTTGTACACGAATCACTGAAAATAAACATGCAGGTACAGAAGGCAGTGAAGAAAGCTAATGGCATGTTGGCCTTCATAACAAGAGGATTTGAGTATAGGAGTAAAGAGGTCCTTCTGCAGTTGTACAGGGCCCTGGTGAGACCACATCTGGAGTATTGTGTGCAGTTTTGGTTTCCTAATTTGAGGAAGGACATCCTTGCTATTGAGGCAGTGCAGCGTAGGTTCACGAGGTTAATACCCGGGATGGCGGGACTGTCATATGAGGAAACATTGGAAAGACAGAGCTTGTATTCACTGGATTTAGAAACGTATAAAATTATGAAAGGACTGGACAAGCTAGATGCAGGAAAAATGTTCCCAATGTTGGGGGAGTCCAGAACCAGGGGTCGGTCTAAGAATAATGGGGAGGCCATTTAAAACTGAGATGAGAAAAAAACTTTTTCACCTAGAGAGTTGTGAATTTGTGGAATTTTCTGCCACAGAAGGCAGTGGAGGCCAATTCACTGGATGAGTTAAAAAGAGAGTTAGATAGAGCTCTGGGATGGCTAGCGGAATCAAGGGATATGGGGAGAAGGCAGGCACGGGTTACTGATTGTGGATGATCAGCCATGATCACAATGTATGCCTCGAAGGGCCAAATGGCCTCCTACTGCACCTATTTTCTATGTTTCTATGTTTCTGACACACATCCTGCACTTGTTTTTCCATTGATCAACATTCAACCTCCTGTTATTAGGACACAATTCCTCTATTTACCTACACAGACGTGCAAATCCTACGCCTTATTCACCATTGTTCAACATTCAACCTCCTGTTTCCCGTGATTAGAAAACAACTCCAAAACTTACCTAACACAAAAGGACACCACCATTTCCTGTTACATGTGGAATTTACACCTCACAAATCCATTCATCGAAGATAGACACAAAATGCTGGATTAACTCAGCGGGACAGGCAGCATCTCTAGAGAGAAGGAATGGATGACGTTTCGGGTCAAGACCCTGGGGAGAGGGAAGAGGGAAACTTGGGGTATGAAAAGGTACAGAACAAATCAGAGCCGGCACCGATGTCCCAGGAGCTCACAATGGTCCATTGTTGGCGGTGGAGGAAGTGATAATGAAGAGATACGAACAGTAAAACTAGTAGGACGTCTAGGGTGCCCTGCTCAACATTCCCACTGCTCCCCTCACCATATTGGCATCTCTCCCCATCACGCATCCCCAGCAGATAAACACCTGGGCTAAACATACCACATGCTAATCATCTTTTTCAGACTTTTCCACATTACCACGTCATCTGAATTTTGAAATAAGCACTAAGTTTTGTCTTAGCTAGTGGTGAGAAAGGCTGAAGGGTTCCGAACCGAAACATCACCTATACCTTTTTTCAAGAGACACTGCCTGACACGCTGAGTTACTCCAGCATTTTGTGTCTGTCTCGCTCCCCATCAAATTATTCTTCCATGGCTTGGGTCTCGGCTCCATCGCACACTGCATTCGAGGTGGCCGTGTGTGAAGGTGACCCCATCGTCCATCGCCTTCTGGAATGTGTGTTTGCAAGGAATGTCTGGAACGGGAAGCAGTGGTCCTTGTCGAGGTTCACCCCGAACAGCTGCGAAACACATTACTCCGTTCCCTTTGGGCTGTTCCGAGGGACATTGAGACTTATAGCAGCTGCTGCTGAAAGATAATCAACTCAGTGAAGGAAGTCTCTTGGTGCAGCTGAAATTTGCTGGTCTTCCTGTGCAAGGAATTGGCCCTGTCCGAATGTTGCAGACTAGCTCATTCCCAAGCCCAGAGTACACTGCCGAGGGATATATACTGAAGCTTGTGCAGTTGCCACAGAGGGTCTAAGCCAATGCCTACAGTTTGGGGCCCTTCCACCATTTGCGCATTGAGGGGCTGGAACCCACATACAAACACCTGGGGCTGATTGTATTGAGATGAATGTGAAGGATATAATTTGTGTTGTAGTGGTGTAAAATGAACCTTGTATACAAGTGGATTAAGACACACTAGATGCCTTGTGTTGCACTTTGAATTATAATTATTTAAATATACAGTGTAACATGTTATGAATAGAATATAGTTTTGAAAATAGGAATACTGGACTGGAGCCAGTTTCCCATTCAATGTATCATATTCTCTCGTGAAGTGACTTAGTATCAGGTGCTTATCGAAAGCTTTCTGAAAGCACAGATAGAGATTGTCCACTGGATTTCCCTCGTTCACAATCATTGCCTCTTTCTCATAAAGCTCGTTCTCAGATTTGTAAAGCAGGGTCTATTTTTGGAGTAAAACCCTGCATTGTGATATTCCAATAAATATCGTTTCTCTTCTCTAATGAGGATAAAAGGAGCCTCTGATGAGCCCTCTATGCACGTGCAAGGAACATGTTACAATGACACACACTCCTCTGAATATGCCACAGTACGCTAATTTGATCATTTATACAAATGTATCCAGTATTCTGAACGGGTAGTAGGTTTTGGGGCTACAGAGATTACCTTTGATACCATCTAAGCTTACTTAAATAGCGGCTGTTTGGCTATTTCCTTCATCTATATCATTTTACCTCTTTATCAGGTTTTCCAGATTACAGATTTAAATCTCCGAAATGGTCCGTAATCTCGGATTCAGACTCGATATTGCTACTGAACCCAAACACTGTCTTTCTATCTCGCAAAAAAACGTCCCCTCTTTGTAAAAGGGAAGTTGCGCAGTTTTGTATTTCATTTACAACCTTAAATCTCCGGTAAGGTCCTGAGCTCTATGATCTCTGATTCAGAATCGATATTGCTACTGCTCAACCAAAACGTTGTCTTCCTATCTCACCTCCAAAAAGGTATATTATTTATAAAAACGGAAGGCGCGCAGTTTTGCATTGCATGCCTCCATTTTATGTGTGTAAACTGCAATGAAATACTGCAGTCTTGTGGTTATGGTGACATTATCGATTGATCTAAAGATTGCAAATGCTTAAGCATGTTTTTGCAACAAAGATTGAGGGCAATCGGTGTTGCAAATGGTGAGAAAATAGAAGATTTAATTGCAAATAGGCTGTGTAGCATCTGTTCTTTTTGACATTCTTAGAAAATGAGTCAGAGTACGTGATGGGGTGTGATGTAAATTCTGCAGCAACTGCCGGCTCGGTCAAATTGCTGCTCTCATAGCCCGCATTCTGCCATTTCCACCATCCACGCCCTTAATGCAGATGCCTTGCAGAGAAGGGGTTTCATTAAATCAAAGATAAGGCACAAAATGCTGGAGTAACTCAGCGGGACAGGCAGCATATCTGGAGAGAAGGAATGGATGACGTTTCAGACGGAATAATTAAATTCATGAAATCGATATGCTCAAACGTTATTAAACCTGTCAATGCCCCATCCTTTCGGTTTATACCCCCCTTTCATCCTTGTACAAATATGATGTGATTGAAAATTAACTGAATGGAATATCTGCAATTGATAATTTCTCCCCTCAGGTTTTGATCTCTGAATGAACAAGGTGAGACTGCAGGAAGGCTGTTATATTTCAAGATGATGGTTATGAGGGGGACATAATAACACTGATTCCATTTTCAACCTCACTGTTTGCTCAAACGAAGGGAATGGAGTACTCGCCCCTTTTCTAACACATTCTGCGGCGCTTTTTTCCCCCACGGCGTCTCCTTCAGCGGGAATCGAACCGTTAACGGGTGACGTGTTCAGACACGGGGCTCTGACCCAATCACAGCCCGCCTCACGCAGGGTCCCGCCCCCTCTTCTCCCTCGGGGCCAATAGCAGGCGAGCACCGAGTGCCCGCTCCGCCTCTTCTACTTTAAAAGGTGCACAGAAGCCGCCGCTTCGCATTAGGTTACTTACATCGACTCGTTACTGTCGAGCAAAGTAACAGTCACCCCACTGTTTTTTGTAGGATCATCTTCATAGCTAATATAACTTAAAACAAAATGGTAAGTATGTAATATTATGTAAGTCCTTTTAGTTAAGATTCAATTAATATTTACTGTAAGAATGTAATTACCTTTTCTAATTCTGTCATCGTTTAATTTTGGGGTTAAAAGCAAAGCAAATTACAGGGTTTTAAAAATCGAGGTGGTGTGATTGTTAAATGAAACTGGCTTTTTTTTTTGTATGTGATTTTTTAAAGCTGTAAGAAAACTACCTTGCACCAATGGTTTCCCTCGAACCCATTCCTTACCTACTTCAAGGCAATACCCTTGCCAAAAATGCAAATGTGTTATTTGTTTGTTTGCTGATGGGTAGTGGAATCAATTATTTCGCTTGAATGATGTCTCTTTGGGGCTGGAAGCGAGCCCGGGTTCCCTTCATCACGCGTGAGGATGCTGCGCTATCCGAGGGCGGGAGGCTGGGCGCCTAGGTGTTTTTTTGTTTTTAAATAGATAGATCTGATCCCGGGGGAGCCAGGGTCTACCTTTTTCTTTTCTCCCCTGTAACCTTGTACGTTTTCCTTTCCACCACTCGCCTATAATACGCGCCAGGCAAGTCCGGGGCAGTCACATGTGAAACGGTCCACTTCCCGAGCAAAACGGCGGGAGTTGGTGGCAGCATCGGGCTCGGTACTAAACGCTTTATTTAGAGATATGACGGTGGGACGTGATCGGAATTATTTACCTGCAATCTGAGCCAAAGATCTTAGAGCTCTGCTATAAGATCTTTGATCTGAGCCGCTAAATTTAACATCCCGCATGGAGGGTTCAATATCCGCAATGTAAGTGCGGATTTTGTTTGTTTTTTTACGGCAGTTCACTTTCTAATCTGCTTCAGCTACCTAGGTGATTTGCTTTCCCCATTGCATGATAGCCTCCCTGGAGCCCTCGTTCATTCGTTGATTTCCCTGCAGAAATCTTTCTGCAGGTTGGGTGAGAATTTATGGTAAAAAAAATAACTGGGTGGAAATATGGTGGTGACGGCTTGTATGGTGTTGCCGTATTGTGCAAAGCATCCTGGACATTGTAGTTCGTTTATCACGCCAGCGGCTCTATGGGAGGCGCTGCGGAACCACATCTCCCACCGTCCTCTGTGCCGCTTGCGGAGACATTGCACCCGCCCACTAATTGGAACACTGCAGCCGCTATTAGGGAATGATGAGCTGATCGTAATTTCCATTCATTTATCAAGATGATCCTTTTGTTCACGAGAGTTAAGACTGAATTTGTTTGAGACGCAAGGCAATGCACATGTTGCATTATTAAGCAAAACACAACTTCGCGGATGAGGCAGCATCTGTGCAGTGAATGGACGGTCGGATAAGGGTCCCAATCTGTGGCAGTCTGAAGCAAAGATACTAGAGGACAGTGGCAGACTGGGTCTAAAAATATTGGTTGCCAGGAGACAAAGGGGGCCCACTTGATGTTGGGGGCCCACTTGCCATCGGGCAAGCTGACACCCTGGCCAGTCTGCCACTGCTAAAGGATACTAGTATCTTTGGTCTGAAGGGTCTCTACCTGAAATGTCACCTATTCCTTTTCTCAAGGTATGCTGCCTGACTGACAGTTACTACAGCTTTTTGTGTCTAACTTCCCTATCCTTAAATTCTATTTGTTCGCCCTGCAATTTTTTGAATAACAAATATGCAGAATCTGAATTAAGGATTGCATATTATGCGTTTTTCAAAATGAGATGCGAGAGTTGATGCAACAAGCAGTTGTCGTTTTTATATGACAATAAATTGTTCCTTTGTTCACAGCGTGAGTGTATCAGTATCCATGTTGGCCAGGCTGGTGTCCAGATTGGCAATGCATGCTGGGAGCTGTACTGCTTGGAACATGGCATCCAGCCCAATGGTCAGATGCCCAGTGACAAGACCATGGGGGGCGGAGACGATTCCTTCAACACATTCTTCAGTGAGACGGGAGCTGGCAAGCATGTTCCCCGAGCTGTGTTTGTGGACCTGGAGCCAACTGTGATCGGTAGGTGCCCACACACTCATTCCACCCTCCCATTGATTTAATGACGTGTGGCCATGTAACTGAAGCCCCTCGCTCTTTCTCAGATGAGGTTCGTAATGGTACCTACCGCCAGCTCTTCCACCCTGAGCAACTCATCACTGGGAAAGAAGATGCTGCCAATAACTACGCCCGTGGCCATTACACAATCGGCAAAGAGATTATTGACCTAGTTCTGGACAGAATCCGCAAGTTGGTAAGTATTTGGGTGGACATTCTAGAATCTGGTCTGCAGCTCGAAGCATTTGGATGCAACTAACTAACTGTGTTTGTGTTCCACAGGCTGACCAATGCACAGGTCTCCAGGGTTTCCTGGTCTTCCACAGCTTTGGTGGTGGCACTGGCTCCGGTTTTACCTCCCTGCTGATGGAACGTCTGTCCGTTGACTATGGCAAGAAATCCAAGCTTGAATTCTCCATCTACCCAGCTCCCCAGGTGTCCACAGCGGTGGTAGAGCCCTACAATTCCATCCTGACCACCCACACCACCTTGGAGCACTCAGATTGTGCTTTCATGGTTGACAATGAAGCCATCTATGACATCTGCCGCAGAAACCTTGACATTGACCGACCAACCTACACCAACCTGAACCGTCTCATTAGCCAGATAGTGTCCTCCATCACAGCCTCCCTCCGCTTTGATGGTGCCCTGAACGTTGATCTGACTGAGTTCCAGACCAACTTGGTGCCATATCCCCGTATCCACTTCCCCTTGGCCACATATGCCCCAGTTATCTCCGCTGAGAAAGCCTACCATGAGCAGCTTTCGGTATCTGAGATTACCAATGCTTGCTTTGAGCCAGCCAACCAGATGGTCAAATGTGACCCACGCCATGGCAAGTACATGGCCTGCTGCCTCCTTTATCGTGGTGATGTGGTGCCAAAAGATGTCAATGCAGCAATTGCTACCATTAAAACCAAACGTAGCATTCAGTTTGTGGATTGGTGTCCAACTGGTTTCAAGGTTGGTATCAACTACCAGCCTCCCACTGTGGTTCCTGGAGGTGACCTGGCCAAGGTGCAGCGAGCTGTGTGTATGCTGAGCAACACCACTGCTATTGCTGAGGCTTGGGCTCGCTTGGACCATAAGTTTGACCTGATGTATGCCAAGCGTGCCTTTGTTCACTGGTATGTTGGTGAGGGTATGGAGGAAGGAGAGTTCTCAGAGGCCCGTGAGGATATGGCTGCTCTGGAGAAGGATTATGAAGAAGTGGGTGTTGACTCAGTGGAGGGAGAAGGGGAAGAGGAAGGTGAGGAGTATTAATTTGAGTCTTGTCACTTCACAAAAGCATGTACTTAAGCTCCAGGCTTGGTTCATTCCAGTGTTTGGCTATTGAGTGTTACACAACCAGGGTGTTAGAAATGGTGCTGGCTTGGTACTGTAGAATACGTAATGATCTTAATGGTTGTGTTTGATCTGTGATCATGTTTGCTTGTCTATGCATAACTTCTTTTCATCATGTCTGATGCAATAAAGGAGCTTAAAGAATCACCTAATTGATTCCTTGCCATGTTTCTCAAACTAGTTACCTTGTCTGGAATTGTAGTTTGGTTATCAAAGTAAATGCAATCATTGTTTACTTTCCTTCAGAAATGGTGTTCTCTTGGGGCCAATTGCACACAAAAAAAGCTGAATTTGAAATTACCTTTGCTCGGCACACTTCTGACTAGACCTCTATCCCATCGCACTTGTTGCAAATGATCAAGCTTTTGACCCACCTCGTATTTCTCATCCCCATATTTCGTGAAATGAAAAATCTCGAATTTTGAAATGACAATAGACGATAAATGCAGGAGTAGGCCACTCGGCCCTTCGAGCCAGCACTGCCATTCAATATGATCATGGCTGATCATCCCCAATCAGTACCCCGTTCCTGCCTTCTCCCAATATCTCCTGACTGCTATTTTTAAGAGCCCTATCTAGTGCTCTCTTGAAAGCATCCAGAGAACCTGCCTCCACCGCCCTCTGAGGCAGAGAATTCCACACTCACAACTCTGTGAGAAAAAATATTTCCTCCTCTCCGTTCTAAATGGCTTACTCCTTATTCTTCAACTGTGTGTGGCCCCTGGTTCTGGACTCCCCCAACATCGGGAACATGTTTCCTGCCTCTAGCGTGTCCAAGCCCTTAACAATCTTATATGTTTCAATGAGATTCACCTCTCATCCTTCTAAACTCCAGAGTGTACAAGCCCAGCTGCTCCATTCTCTCAACATATGACAGTCCCACCATCCCGGGAATTAACCTTGTAAACCTACGCTGCTCTCTCTCAATAGCAAGAATGTCCTTCCTCAATTTAGGGGACCAAAACTGCACACGATACTCCAGGTGTGGTCTCACTAGGGCTCTGAACAACTGCAGAAGGACCTCTTTGCTCCTATACTCTACTTTTGTTATAAAGGCCAACATGCCATTCGCTTTCTTTACTGCCTGCTGTACCTGCATGCTTACTTTCATAGACTGGTGAACAAGGACCCCCAGATCCCGTTGTACTTCCTCTTTTCCCAACTTAACGCCATTTAGACAGTAATCTGCCTTCCTGTTTTTGCTACCAAAGTGGATAACCTCACATTTATCCGCATTAAACTTCATCTGCCATGCATCTGCCCACTTCCCCAACCTGTCCAAGTCACCCTGCATTCTCATAGCATCCTCCTAACAGTTCATACTGCCACCCAGCTTTGCAGAAAAAACTGCAAATGCTGGCTTACAGGAAAGGACATGGTGCTGGAATAACTCAGCAGGTCAGGCAGCATCTCTGGGCAACATTCAGTCTGAAGAAGAATCCTGACCAGAAATATCACCTATCTTCAGAGATACTGCCTGACCTGCTGAATTTCTCTACCACCATATCTTTTTTTTCTCCCATGTCATGTAAGAATTTTGTAAGCTTCAATGAGATCTCATTGTAAGCATTGAGCATTATAGTCCCAGTTTACCCCAGCACCCTTTAACCAGTCTGGCATATCTTTGCTCATTCCTATTATATCAAGAACATCTGTTTTCTCGACCAAAGATGCATAACTATCCAGGTGTGATCTCACCATGGTGCTATAAAATTGCAGTAAAAGTTCCTTCAAAACTTAACATGCCATTTACCACTAAGTTACGTGCACTGGGATACATGGGTCAATTTGAACATCAACGGGACTCAATCTCACTATTTAAAAAAAAAAAAAACCCCACTGCTCTGTTTTGTGGACGAGAGTGGATTGTGTCACATTTTTTTCATCTTGCATTGCATCTCTCAATTTGCCTGTATCCCCTTTGTTTCTTTACACCCTCAATCCTGCCTCAATTCAAGAGTCAAGAGAGTTTATTGTCATGTGTCCCTTGACAATAGGACAATGAAATTCTTGCTTGCTGCAGCCCAACAGAATATTGTAGGCATAAATACAGAACAAATCGGTGTGTCTATATAGCGTTGAACATTTCTGATCGCCCTGCTATAGGATGGATTTCAATGACCTGTTAAAGGTTTAAAAAAAACAAGGATGTTACCAGGTCTTGAGGGTTTGAGCTAGAGGCTTCTTGATAGGCTGGATATATTTTCCTTGTGAGTAGGAGGATAGGGGGTGGGATACAGCAGTCTCCCCTCTCCCCACCCCGTTCCAGGCACTCGCCATGATACAAAATCACAAGCTACAGTCTGTTCCTCGGGTTAAGGGAGTCTTAAAACTGGAGGGCATATGTTAAAGTCGAGAGGGGAAAGATTTAAAAGGTACCTTGGGGGTGACTTTCCAGTGTGGTGTGTACATGGAAGGAACTGCTAGAAATGGAGGTAGGTACAATTACACCATTAAAAAAAAAAAAAAAAAAAAAAAAAAAAAATAATTAAAACAAGTACACGGATAGCAAAGGATTGGAGCCAGGTGCACCCAAGTGGGACTAGCTCGGTTAACCAGCTTAGTCACCTTGAAGGTCCAAAGGGTTTGTTTCTGCGTTGTATGGCTCTATGACATGTTGAGTTTATCAACGTCTAACTTCCCATTTTCATCCACACATCACTTCTCATGGGGGTGCAACGAACTCTGTGAGTATTACTTTCATGTTACTAATGTACAATAAGCTTATTTCTCTGAAGGCAAGTAGTTGGATGAAAATAATAATTTCAAGAGCTGAAAATCTGAAGCAGACAAAATGGTGGAAACTCATCCGATTCCCTCAGTTCTGATAAATGATTTTCAACATAATATGTTTTCGCTCATTCTCCTTCCATAAATACTGCCTGCCCTGCTGAGATTTTTTCAGTATATTCTGTTTGTGCTAAATTCATTGCATTCTGGCCAGTTGGAGTGCACCTGACTCGCAGACCAATTCTATATCCACATCAAAAGGCTGCCACCAATCTAGCTGCTTTCAATTTTTCCAAAGTCTTTCTGTAAAAACTTGTTGATCACATTTTGACACAGAGGCACAGCTGCTGCCTCACAGCACCAGAGATCTGGATGTGATCCTGACAGTGGATGCTGTCTGTAGAGTTTGCACCTTCTCCCTGCGACCGTGTGGATTTCCTCCCATAATCCCAAAGACATGCAGGTTTGTTGGTTAATTGGCTTCTGTATATTGTCTCTGGTGTGTAGGAAGTGGATTAAAAAATGGGATAACAGAACAAGAGTGAACGGGTGATCGATGGATGGCGTGGACCTGGTGAGCCGAAGGGCCTGTTTCAATGCTGTATCTCTAAACAAAATGTTTGTCCAAGTCTCTTTTAAATATTGTGATTGACTTGGCTTTGATATCATTCAGTATAGCTATTAAATGAGTCCAATTATTTTGTATTTTTAATTTAATTTGATGTAATATTTAGGATTTAAAAGGATGAGAAAGATTTTGCAAATATAATGAGTAACATTGCCATGCATGTGCTGTCAGCCATCAATTAAGTTTTTTAATTTAATTATGACAATTACACTGCAGTGAGGTGAAGATTGACTGCTCTCAATCTAAAAATTGTAATTGGAAGTGAGAATAACTATTTTAAATTGACCTCTGCATCTTTCAAAAAGAATAGTCTACTTCCTCCTTTCCTGATGAGTGGGTGTGATGGGCTTTCCTCACTGTTCGATGGGACTGCTCCTCAGTTTCTGACTACATAGTTTAGAAACAAGGAACTATATAGATGCTGGTTTACCAAAGAAAGACATAAAATACAGGAGTGACTCACCGGTTCAGGCAGCATCCTTGGAGAACATGGATAGGTGACGTTTAAGGTGGGGACCTTTCTTCAGACTGATTGCAGGGGTGGAGGGAAAGAAAGCAAGAAGCGTGGAAGGGCAGGTCATAGGTGAACACTGGCAAGGGGGGTTTTGATGTAAATAAGTTAAATCAGCAGAAAATGGAGTATGGAATCATACCTTTGGAATATGAAAGCTGCATGTGATGGGAACATGGCTTTGGTATAGATCTACATTATTGAGCCCTGGATTCTAAGAATCATTTTATTTCTGAGTGTGCAGTTATACAGTGGGAACAATTCTGCAGAATTGTGCATAAAATACATATCTTGGAGATTTTTTAGAAACAAGGAACAGCAGATACTGCTTAATGTACACAACACTGTTGGAGTAACTTAGTGGGTCAAGCAGCATCTCTGGAGAACTTAGATAGGTGACAAATTCTTGATTAGAACGGGTGTCAATGGTTATGGGGAGATGGCAGGAAAAGGATTAGCAGACAGATCAGCCACGATTGAATGGTAGAGTAGACTCGATGGGCTGAATGGCCTAATTCTACTAAAACTTTGATGGTTCGGGTCAGGACCCTTCAGACTTATTCAGATTTGTGTCAGATAGGGAAGGCTCGGAAGGATATGGGCCAAACATGGGCTAATGGAACTTGCTTAGATGGGGTACCTTGGTCAGCATTGATGAGTTGGGGTGAAAGGCTTGTTACTGTGCCTGTATGACTGAGTTAAGAATGTTATGAGTGCACTTATTAGTGCAATATTTGTTCCACCAATTTTCTTTCTTCCTCTTTCAGATACTTTTATTTAACCAAAATATATTTTTCTGGATGTCCATTGCAATCTGAAACTACCTGCCTAGGAACTAAACAAGAGTCCTGGCTGAATGTGGGCAGGGGATTATATTGTGGATGGAATTTCAGTCAAACTTAATCCAGGCCTCACACAATGGTTGAGTACGTGTGTGTGTGTGTGTATATATATATATATGTGTATGTATATATGTATATATGTATGTATGTACACACACACACCCACCACTGGGATTACCAGAAAATTATCAGTCTGAAGAAGGATCTGGACCTGAAACGTCACCCATTTCTTCTCTCCAGAGATGCTGTCTGTCTTGCTGAGTCACTCCAGTTGTTTGTGTCTGTCGGTTTAAACCAGCATCTACAGTTTGTTACAGAAATATATATCATCTGTGCATATACAATGTGCCTGGATATATATGTGTGGTTCATATAGCATCCCTGGAGAAAAGTATGTAGATATATGTTATAGGTATGGTGTATGTCTATAGATATATATATATGTGTGTATGTATATATATATATGTGTGTGTATGTATATATATGCGTGTATATATATATATGTGTGTATGTATATGTATATGTATATGTATATATATATATATATATATATAGCACTGGGATTACCAGAAAATTATCAGTCTGAAGAAGGGTCTTGACCTGAAACGTCACCCATTTCTTCTCTCCAGAGATGCTGTCTGTCTTGCCGAGTCACTCCCGCGCGCAAGAGAAACCAAGTGAGAAAAGGCCAGAACAAAACGGGGCCTTGGGAAGGTTGGAGTCATTAATGGCCCATTGTTGACTGGGGAAGATGTGCTAACAACAAGGATACAAGGATGTGAACAGTCGAACTAGGGGTGGGAGAAAGAATGCAGGAGTTAATTGAAATTGGAGAAATCAACATTCATACACATTGACCTTGGAAGCTCCAACAATTTGAATCCATGAGCCAGCTCGGTTGTTGATAATGGGATCCTGGTCTTATCTTATAGTTTGGCTATTTTCCGACATAAAACAAAGGTGCTAGACCTGGAGGGGGAGCTGATGGTCTCTTCAGCTGGCTGTGACATCTATTCGTCAACGTCATCAAATAACCTGACGCTGAATGTCTAGACAAGCAGTGCCCGATCATCTACACACAGCTGTTCCCTGTCTAAGGTGGAGCCCTTTGTTTGTCATCTGCTGGCTCACACATTTGTGACCGAGCACAAGCAAGGGAACAAATGTTCGGCAACACTGCCGCCAGCAGCCTCGGCAGCAGATTATATTACCTGAGGTGGGACAGCTGCTACATTTTCTAACTGTGTGAAAGAGATGGAGTGGGCTAACGTGAGGAACTTTATGGTGCTCTGTTTCTGTAGCAGAAAACAATATTTACTTCAGCATTCTTTTTTTTTCCTTAAAAAGACAACATAGAACATACAGTGCCCTCCATAATGTTTGGGGGAAAAGACCCATCATTTATGCATTTGCCTCTGTACTCCACAATTTGAGATTTGTAATGGAGAAAAAAAAAATCATGTGGTTAAAGTGCACACTGTCAGATTTTATTAAAGGCCATTTTTATACATTTATGTCTCAATGTCTGCCAAACACGATGCCAAGGCCAACACTTATTTTAGATTAGATTTGTTTAGAGATAGAGCACAAAAATAGGCCTTTCGACACACCCAGTCCCTGCCAATGAGTGATTCCCGCACACTAACGCTATCCTACACAGACTAGAGACAATTCATGATTTTCACGAATTAACATACAAAACTCTGTCTGGAGTGTGGGAAGAACCCAGAGGAGCACCCACATGGTCACAGGGAGAACATACAAACTCCATAACGACAGCACTCATACTCTGGAGTGAACAAGGCTGCAACTACTACTGTGCCGCCCTTATCTGCCTGCATATGATCCATAATCCCCCAATTTCATGTTTATCCATCTGCTTATCCAAAGGTTTTCAATAACAATGTGTTTATTTTTATTATTGCATGCCAAAAATACTAAAGGCTGTATGAGAGATGTAAGATGTGCTTAGTGGACCAGGCTATATTCTGGGAGAGGGGAAAAACTGAACAAAAATTGCAGGTGCCATGAAATCCCAAAAAGAAAGGAGGCTGCTGAAAGTAGCGGACATTGCCCAGTCCATCACAGGTACTGACAACTCCACCATCAATGCGATCAATAGGAACCACTTGCCTCAAGAAGGCAGCCAGCATCATCAAAGACCAACACAACCCTAGCCACGCTCTTATCTTGCTGCTACCTTTGGGAGGAAGGTACAGGAGCCAGAGTTACAGTTAACTCCAAGTTCAATAACAGCTATCAAACAGCCTGAAGAAGAAGAGTCATACCGCACAGAAACAAGCCCATTAGCCCAACTGGTCCCAATGCCCACACTTGGCCCATAACCCTCTCTTTAGAGATAATGTGCGGAAACACCCACTGCGACCCATGGGTCTTTGCTGACCAATGATCACCCCTTACATTAACGCTATCCTACACACGGAACTATTTTACATCTTTACCAACACCAACAAACTTATGCATCTTTGGAGTGTGGGAGGAAACTGGAGCACCCAGAGAATACTCATGCAGTCACGAGGAGAATGTACAAACTCCATACAGACAGCACCCGTAGTCAGGGTCAAAACTGGGTCTGGCACTGCTAGACCCATTTTTCAGCAACTCTACCACCGTGCCACTATAGTGTCCACTTGTCTCTTAAAATTGAAGACAGTAACATCCCGATCCAAAACGTCACCTATCCATGTACTCCAGAGATGCTGCTGAGTTACTCCAGCACTTTGTGTCTTTGCAAAAGCAGCTTCTTCCCATCATCCATCAAGTCCTTGAATGGGGTGGAAGATTGCAACCTTCACGTGGTCCGCCCTGTTTCGACGAATATAATCAACCTGCACAATCAAATAAAATCAAATAGAACAAGTTGTCCTACAACTTTAGGCTGTGCACGCCATACACAAGTCGTTGAATCACCCTGCACAACTGTGAGTCTACAAGCAACATAATTGTGCATGATGCCAGTCAAGTAAACTCGACTTGACAAAAGTTAACCCTGAGAACCCATCTCGATGACCAAGCTATTGGTCTCCTGTAGTAATATCTCATAGTTGATGTCAAGTTTGGATGGGTAGCGGTCATGTAATGTGTCTTATGGTTTACAATAATCCTGTTAGTTAAATACTGGTTGTTATTCTTCTTGTTTTCTGAAAACAATTGCAGTACCCTTACTGATGTAAAGAGGGCATTGCACTCATGTTTCAAACCACAAATTAGGAAAGGTGGGAAGAGGGTTACAGGTTATTTTAAATCTATGATCACATCATTATGAATAACAATTTTCTAGCTGTGATGTAATACAATCTTTTGCAAAACAGGGTACAAATTATAGCATCAAATGACATTTAATTCGTGTTGCGTGAAAACATTAAAATAGTGGGGATTCATTTAAAAAAAAACAGTAACTAGAAGACACGGGTTCTGAACTCGGCGGATCAGACAGCATCATGAGAACATGGATATGCGACGTTTCGGGGTCGGGATCTTTCCTCAGACTGATCAACTCAGTAACCAACGTGAAGCCTACATAATAATAAAATAAAGCGCTGCAAAATCTGAAAGAAAAAACGCATTGAAGCAAGCGGAGATACAAGGAGTTGCGGATGCAGGAATCTTGAGCAAAACACAAAGTCCTGGAGTAACTCAGCGGGCCAGGCAGTATCTGTGGAGGGAATGTACGTGGGACGTTTCGGGTCGGGGTCATTCAGAATGCTTGAAGGGATTTGGAAGGGAACGGGTTGACCCAACAATTTTTTTTTTTTTTTTAATTGCCACAAATAATATTTAGGAGGTTTGAAGAGGCGTTAAAAGAGGGAGAAAAAAACCTAAACGTGTTTGGACTAAATGCTGTGGAAGAACCGGCCTGCAGATAGCGCTCTGTTCACACAGATTTCCAATCCACTGATGATCGGTACATTTGAATTTCATGTATGTAATGTACGTTGACTTTCGGGAGAAAGCGTGCTCGTTCCCGCTAACAGTTCGAATCCGACTACAGAGGACACTAGTGACATCAATTTAATTCATGGAGAGAAGGAATAGGCGACGTTTCGGGTCGAGACCCTCTCTCCATAGATGCTGCCTGACCCGCTGAGTTTCTCCAGCATTTTTGTCTACCTTCGATTTTTCCAGCATGCTGTTCTTTCTTAAACATTAAATTTCATTCATGACATTTTCACTGCCCGTCGGTAATCTGTAATCAGATACCTCATGAAAAGTCTAAAGAATGATAATGTTGATGTATAATTTCCGTAAAGAGAAAACGTTTCTTTATTAGTATTTTTTTTTGTTTCAGTCGAATCTGCTTTTACTAAATCATGAGCTCTCATCTCGCTTTTCCAGCTTTCAGTCTGAAGAAGGGTCCAGACCACAAAATGTCGCATATAAAAACATACTCTGACCAAAGATTATTTTTGGAAATCAACATTTTCCTCCACTGGGTTCCTTCGGAAGTATAATCTTTCAATTTTGAACTCGCAGAAACATATGTTTTATAGGAGCCAATACGTTCAGTTTCCACGAAAATTAAAAACCAGGGGGGAAAACGTTTTTTTTTTTAAGATTACCTGCAGTTACTTGTTTTCAGATCACTGGCAACGCTCGGTACATCAGGTAACATCTGTGAAGAGACAAACTGAGTTAATTTGATGAACTTTCATCAACATTTTAACTTTAATTAGAAATTAAAACTACTGCAGATATAGGAAATCTGAAATAAAAACAAAATGTTGGAAACAGCAGGTCAGGCAGCATCTGTGGAAAGAGGAGAGGTAAAGTTGCAGAACAGCATTTTCTATTTTGCTGTCTCCTCCCATCCCCAGCCTTCCATTTTCACTCTACAGAAATTAAAATAGAAAATGCTGTAGATAGACACAAAGTGTTGGAGTAACTCAGCGGGTCAGGCAGCATCTGTGGAGAACATGGATAGGTGACGTTTCGAAACATCACCTATCCACTGAGTTGCTCCAGCACTTTGTATCTTTCTCTGTAAAACAGCATCTATAGTTCCTTGTGTGCTACATTTACCCATTTAGTATCACTCTTTGTTTACCCCCTACACTATATCTGCCCTTTGCTCTTCTACCTGTTGTACTCGAGTAGATACGGATTATATCTATGTATGGAATATATCTGTTTAAGAAGGAACTGCAGATGTTGGAAAATCGAAGGTACACAAACATTTCTCCCAATTTTGCTGTCACCTCCCCTTCCTCAGTCCCCCTGCTGTCTCCTCCCATCCCCCAGCCTTCGGGCTCCTCCTCCTTTTTCCTTTCTTGCCCCCCCCATCAGTCTGAAGAAGGGTTTCGGGACGAAACGTTGCCCATTTCCTTCGCTCCATAGATGCTGCTGCACCCGCTGAGTTTCTCCAGCATGTTTGTGTACCTATGGAATATATCTGATCTGTTTGGATAGATTGCAAAATAAAGATTTTCACTGTACCTCAGTACATGTGATAATAACATATCTAAACCATTCCTGCTCTATCACTTACATTGAAGACAGACTTGGTTTTATTCATCTTTCCCAGTTATGATGAGGGGGCCACAGACTTGAAAATCCAACTGTTTCTCTCTCCACAGATGCTGCCCGACCTGCTGAATGTTTTATCTGCTTTTACTTTGATTGCCATTGATTATCCATATCGTTCAAAACGTTCCACATTAATTATCTATCAAAGCGAGAACAGAATGTGCTAACAAGGCATTTTAGGTCGTAATGTTACAACTTTGTTTCCTCGCCACTCCCATATGAGAGACTTTATGAATCTGAATCTGAATCTTATTCTTCCCGCTGACTCCTCGACGAACGGTTTAAATGGAGGCCGTCCAACCAATCAAGTAGCTCGATGAAACCTTCGTCCGATTCACTGGTTCCAACCAATGATAACGTTTAAAGGAAGAGAATTACAACCAATCAGACGCTCGGGTTGTATTCTCCCCGTTCACTGGCGCAGTGTGCACCAATCATTTACTCTCGAAGCCAAAGCCAATCAAACTCGCGCCGTTGCAGCCAATCGCAAGTGGCGTTCTATGCGGGCATTTGCTCTCCGCCAATGGATCGTCGCGGACTGTGTCGTCCCGTGCCGGCTTGTGGCCAATCGGGAGGGACGTACCATGGGGATCGGCTGTGGCGGAGGCGGGCTGCGGAGTTGGAAGATGAGAGCGGCGCCGAGCGTGCGAGCGGACTGCATCTTATCCCGGCCCGCCAGGTAGCTCGCGCTGCCTCAGCCATGAAGCGTTGCGATGGAAGACGATGTTATAATTAGAACACAGCTCTTTCACAACCAAGTTCGCGAATGCATCGTAAGTCTTTTAGATTGATTCTCGGTGACTTTCATTTAGTTTTTTTTTCTTCAGGATAGAAGAACGCGTCATTCTCATGGCATGGGTACATTTAATGCCCGAAAGATATCTTCTTCCTGCCCTTTAATTTATCTTCAACATGAGAGCGGTGTTACTGGCAGGTTCGTGAGGAAAATGTTTTTCTGATTGTGATAGCTAACTCGGGCGGTGACCTCCAGCGAGTGCCGGCTCCACGCGTCTTAACATGTACTTGGATTTCCTGGTCATTCCCACTTCTTAACAGTTTGTAAGTTTCTTGAAACCAAGATTAGATATAAAGTTATTGATTCTCTCTGCAGGGAGTGTGTTTTTTTTCCAACGGTGACTAAGTCATTAGGTTGTACACTTGTGTTAAGAGCGTGCTCTGGTCTTCAATGTTATGGACGCTTCAATGGAGAGTTTGAAGGGATTTAATATGTTATCATGTCCTATTCTATTTGGTAGTTAACTGTATGTTCACATGTGGCGTTGGTTAGTATAAATAAAATCGGAATGATGTAACACAGAAGGAACCTATTTATACTTTTAACTTTCCACGTCCCTCTGTACGTTATTTTTTTTACTTTTAAAGTAATTTTTCTAGTTC
Organism: Leucoraja erinaceus; assembly: GCF_028641065.1. Lineage (NCBI taxonomy): Eukaryota > Metazoa > Chordata > Chondrichthyes > Rajiformes > Rajidae > Leucoraja > Leucoraja erinaceus. The sequence continues at coordinate 4,477,019 of NC_073416.1, forward strand.
TGTATTGAAAACTAATTAACTCTGTTTACACCTCTCTTTTACTCCAGCAGTGTTGTCCAAATTCAAAGTAAAAATCTGCGAAAGGAAATAACAAGATTACATTTCGGGTCGGGGCTTTATGAGACTGGAGTAGGGGGAGCAAAGAGGTGAAGGGAAAGGAGAGGGGCAAGTGATAGGTGGACCCAGGTAAGGTTGGGTCGATGGCTGATGAGATGGGAGAAGAGATGGGTGGCGATAGTTACAAAGGCTGGAGGTGATCAGTGTAGAAAACAAAGGTCTGCAGATGGTGGAATCTGAGGAATGAAATGTAGAACCAGAAGGAGGGATGGTGGGTATTGGGGGTGGGGGGAATAAATAGGTGGCCCTGGGGAGGTGGGGATGGGGAAGGAGGAGAGGAGTTGGGTGAGGGGGCAGTGGGGAAAAAAAGTGTGCTTGAGAGTAGACAAAAATGCTGGAGAAACTCAGCGGGTGAGGCAGCGTCTATGGAGCGAAGGAAGTAGGCAACGTTTCGGGGGGCAAGTGTTCAGGGAAGTGGTCGCCTTGTTTATTCATGGTCAGTGTCTGGGGTAGGGAGGGATGAGTGATCCATGGGGGTCACAGAGAGTGTGGTCTCTGCAGAAAGGAGATGGGGGTAGAGAGGGGAAGATTTGACTGGCAGTGGGATCACGATGAAGCTGGCGGAAATGTTGGAGAATGATTTATGGGATGGGAAGGCTGGTAGAGCGAGACTTTAGTGTTGTATCTTGGGCATAGTTATACATGCTGGATTGAGCTGGAGAAGTTCTTGAGGATTATACACAAAATGGTGGAGTAACTTGGGTCAGTGACTTTTTGTGTCAGAGCTCTTCAGACCGAAGAGGGGTCCTGACCCGAAATGTCACCTATCCATGTTCTCCAAGGATGCTGCCTGACCTGCTGAGTTACTCCAGCATTTTGTGTTTTTCCTTGGTAAACCAACATCTGCAGTTCCTTGTTTCTAAGTTCTTGAAGATAAACTGCCTACATTTATTAGCAAATGTCGGAATAGAACAAATAAAGGGATGGTTGCGAAATAATTTCTATTCCATAGTTCAAGCTTGTCAAAAAAAATCTCAGAAAATTCAGCGCAGATGTCTGTGTTGCAATTGCAGTCACGTGAGTTGGGACTTTGATCGTGTCTGTCAGCACAATGGTTTGATAGAGATCTTGAAAATTTATAATTGAACAGTGTTGATTTAAACAGCCCCAATTGAGGATCAAGGATGAGGGATTGCTTTAGATGTGAAAATACAACAGAGCAGGGAATGGTGTTCTGTATGCAAGAATATGGAAACTGCAGGAATAATAACCTTAACCTTTTTTTTAAACCAAGTACAGTTTATATGTCAAATTGGGAAAGCTGGGTTAATAAAAGTGAAATTAATGGATATATGAGCAGGAAGCGTATATGGGTTTTGCACTACTGATCAAATAGATCAACAAGTCTGAGGAAGGGTCCTGACCCATAATGTTTAAGAAGGAAATGCAGATGCTGGAAAATCGAAAGGTAGACAAAAATGCTGGAGAAACTCAGCAGGTGAGGCAGCATCTATGGAGTGAAGGAAATGGGCAATGTTTCTGGTCGAAACCCTTCTACAGTCTGAAGAAGGGTTTAGACCCAAAACGTTGCCTATTTCCTTCGCTCCATAGATGCTGCCTCACCCGCTGAGTTTCTCCAGCATTTTTGTCTACCATCCTGACCCATAATGTCGCCAGACTGAAGAAGAGTTCGGACCTGAAACATAATCTGTCCATTATTTCCACAGATGCTACCTAACCTGCTGAGTTCATCCAGCACTTTGTGTCTTTCCCAAGATCCCTGCACCTTCTATTTCTTGTGTTGCCATTGGCTTGGCTGAGTGTTTTCTTGCTCCCTGCCCCTTCTTCTCCTCCAAAATGAAGTTTGCTGTGGCAGGGTAGAATTTGAATAGGGACTCTGTCCTTTTTACTATCTTCAGGAAGTTGGGGGTTTTCAGAAGAGTTCTGAATGCCAGCGTATGGAAATGAGCAGTTTATATTCACATCACTGGGAGCCCCAAACCAAAGACTATGGTTAAAAGCAGTTAAATAAATCCATTCACTTCTTATACTTGATATGGTTTGGGGAAAAAGTCAAAGATGGCAGTTGGATATGAGGGGGAATATGCAGTCATCCTTGCTATCTGGTGTGATCCCAGAATAATAGCAAGCTTGTATTTTAGCGATGCTATTCAATGTGAAGACATGTTTCTTGTACAGCACAGCTACCTAAAAAAGGCATGCAGAGTTTTCTCTTTTTGAGCAAAATATAATCATTTTAATACATTGCCTGTGTATTTTTTTAAATTACTTCCATGAGGTAAGTGCGCCATTTGCATTACCACATAGTGGCTTGGTGTATCTGCAGTTCTTTATTGTGAATGCGATGCATGCAATGTGTTTATATTCCCTCGAGTGATTTATATCCTGTACTGCACTCAGGAATGCTATCCAACCCAACATGGTGTTAGACTCTGATAAATTGCCCAGTTTATCCAATGTTTTGTGCTGATTTTTCCGGTTTAGTTTTGGCATGAACATTTTGCGTTTTTTTTTGCAGCGCTCTTCAGGGAAGTACTGCAGTCAGTTCCCACATTGCATGCAGTGGAATTGGGTGCAACGGCAATCTCTCTCACCACCGGCCAAAAGATATCCCCATAGTGTTTAAATTAACAAATTTGCTTGGTCCTGTACCACAATGTGGAGTGGTTCAGCATGTTAATATCTTGTATGGACTTGATAATTCTGGCAAGAACTGATGTGGAAAATGCGGACAGAATTGCTTATTTTTTTCCACTTCGAGTAATGTCTAATGACCTCATCGTCTACGATACAATTGTAGGCTTTGAGCGATGTAGAGCAAAATTAATTTTAACTGCACTAATGCCGGGAGAGGCGGAGAGACACAGCAAGTCGGGCTGTATCCGTGAAGAAAGAAACTTAACATTTTGAGTCGAAGACTGTATTGCAGTATCGCCGCTTGGCCTTGTTATCAAAGAATTGTCATTTTTGATGAGGTGCCAAGATGCATCCTTTACTTTGGAAGGACTCAGCCAGCCCACTGATAAACATGAATTGATTTTTGAAGTGTGGCAAACATTTATTTAAGGAGAACCAGTGATAAAATGCTTGTTAAACCATAACTTGCACCAAAGCCTTGTGCAATCATTTGTCAAATGTTTCTCTTGCAACGTAGAGTCATAAAGTGTACCTTTAACCTGCCCCAAGAATAATATTAATCACTGGAATTATGTCATTTGTTAAACGACCCGAGTTATCATTGATGGGTGCAGCAGTTACCTGAGTGATCAATTTTGCCTTTTGTCCGATGTACAAGATACTGAAATATTCTGTTGGTTGCAAGTTGACCAAGAACTTGCAATGCTGAACAGTATTATTTGACACTGGCTAATTTGGGCAGGTTCCTGGATTGGAATAGTTTAAATGGATATAGGTCAAACGCGGACAGGTGTGACTAGTGTACATGGGGCATCTTGGTTGGCATGGGCAAATTGTGCCGAAGGGCCTGCTTCTGTGCTGTATGACTAATATACTTTAGATTTTCAAAAAATCATTAACTGTGTGGCCATTAAAAATTTAAGGACAGAATACGTTCACATCTTCATGATGTAGGCCATTCTGCCCATTGTGTCTACTGGCCCAGGCTGATCCCATCAATCCGGTACCACCTACAAACTGTATAAGCTGTTTCTTTCCCATATCAACTTCACCTTTATTCTCCTACCACCCACCTGCACGAGGGGTAATGCTCAGTCACCAATTAACCGACCATTCACTTCAGCTTTGGGACGTTGGAAGAAAATAACTTAAGGGAAACCTGCACGGCCAGAGACTGGAGATGCACGAACCGGTAATGCTGAAATCTTGAGCTAAACACAAAGTGCTGGATGAACTCAGCGGGTCAGGCCGCGTCTGTGAAGGGAAATAGACCTTCCTTCACACTAAAGAATTGTTTTGCACATGATCAGAGAGAGAGAGAGAGAGAGCATGGGAACTCAACTGGTGATGTTCCAGGTTGGGATAGCAACAGTAGCACTGCCTGCTACACCACTCTGTCGCCTTTATAAATTACGCTTACTGGTGCACTAACGTGATGTTTCAACCTCTCACCCAGTGGCTGTTCTGTTCGAGCTATGTGACTGAAATTTGAAACCGCTGCAGACTTGGAAAATACTTTGTTGTCTTTTAGTCAATTATCAAACTCGCTGAAATAGCCCAGTTCCTTTGAATTCTTTATTTTAAAGCATGTTGAGTTGCTTTGGATTGTATTGTGATGAAGACCTAAAGTTTGCACTGGTTTGGTTTTCTTGTGAACTTGACTCTGTCCGGAAGCCATTCCAGTTGTAAATATTTGGCTGGGGTGGTTGACCAGATAGATGTGGTGGTTACAGATTGCATGTGTTTGTGTGTGAATCTTCTTTATTCAAGCTGTCCGAATCCCAAGAGGTGTCAGCAGTGTTCGAAAGAGAAATTGCATCTGTTATGTGATGGCGTTATAGATACCAAGTCAGAGAACCTGAGCTGTTACTTAATCCTGTCAACGAAAGAATTCCTCGAGGCACAAGTTTCTGTTTACTTGCACTGTTGATATTTTTTTACCTTCATCTGCCTAAAATTGCCCACCACAAAATTTAGAGCACTGAAAATTGCACTGGTGCAAATGGCTTCCTCACTGTCCCGTGCAGGTATAAAGCAATGTGTTCAGAACAGCCCTACCCTCAAATCTGGCCATGTCCCAAGATGGGATGAATCACTTTGTTTCCACTAGTTGTGCATGTTTGCTAGATTTTGGGAGGTACACTTTAATCTTTCTATAGATAGATTGTTCTGCACTAGCAGGCATATTTTAAGTTTTAAATACTACATTATAATTTTCAGTAAAACTTGCTATTGCATGCTATCATAATTAGCTACTAGCTCTATGGAGCTTTTTATGTAATTTTCAGTTAAATAAAATGTGTTTACCTGCAGGTGGTGGAATAGATGTGTAAGAAGGAACAGCTGATGCTGGTTTAAATCGAAGATGCACACAAAAAGCTGGAGTAACTCGGCGAGACAGGCAGCATCTGTGGAGAACATGGATAGGTGATACTTCAGGTCGGGACCCTTGTTCAGCATGCACAAGAGATCTGAGATGCACGAGATAGAAGGGTCCTGACCTAAATGGTCACCTATCCATGTTCAGCAGAGATGCTTCTGACCAGTTAAGTTACTCGAGCACTTTGTGTCCTTTTTTAATCTGATACCTCCGTTAGCTGCAAGGCCTGTCTCTGCACTAATTTAAAACTGATCACTGCACTGATCAGGGAAGCCTTTGTTCTTAATTTAGCTTGTATCTTGCATTGCCATCTGATGCTCTCTCGTGTGATTGAGCATTTCAATAAGAGAGGGGGAGAAAAACCATGCACTCCATTGTATTGTAAGATGTGATAAGGATCTCTTTGAATCAATGTCATTCAAACAGAACATGCAGCACTGGTTAAAACTAATTCAAATTTAGGGCCAGTACATTAAGAAGAGCAATATATAGGGGACATTTTGAGCACGTAGAGGTAGATTAATGGCACCTTGGTCATCAGCAAAGATCTTAAGAGCGGCTCTAGGATCTTTGGTCAGTATTAACAATCAGAAATTTGCACTTCGTTAATTGGCCAAAAAAGGACACATTGCTGGAGTAATTCAGCAGGTCGGGCACCATCTCTGATCGGTGACATTTCGGGTCAGGACCCTTCTGACTGAATTTATTGGCTGTAAAGTCTAAACAATTAAACCTACTTTGACGTGGAAAAGTGCATGAGAAACAAATCATGAACAAAGGCAGGATGTCCTCTGCACACTAACGTACACTCCAGACGGGCAGATGCTGACCTCAGCCCCTCTGATATGAAACACCCGAATGATACTCTCCCCCCCCTTGATTCTCGATTAGCTCAAGGTTATCACAAACAGAAACAAGCCATATGTTGGAAATCTGAACTAATACGCAAAATACTGGAAATATTGCAGCATCTGACTTCCTTGGGTATTTCCAACAGTTTGTTTTTTCCAGATCACTAAACAGGAGGTGCGGGAATTTGCAAAAGAAAAAACTCTTCTAAACTGGTTCATGGACGAGCATCTTTTTTATCAAGCTTGGGGTATCCCAAGTGCCAGTTTCATTTTCTGAAGATAGACATAAAATGCTGGAGTAAGTCAGTGGGACGGGCAGCATATGTGGAGAGAAGGAATGGGTGATGTTTAAGGTTGAGACCCTTCTTCAGACTTCTTCATTTTCTGATGACCATTTTCATGAATGGAAGACTTTTATGGACAGCACAGTGGCACAGCTGTTAGAGCTGCGTCCTCACAGTGCAAGAGACCCGGGTTTCATCCTGACCTAGGATGCTGTCTGCGTGGAGTTTGCATGTTCTCCCTGTGACCTTGTGGGTTTCTGCTGGCTGCACCGGCTTCCTCCCACACAGTAAAGATGTGCAGTTTTGTCGATAATTGGCCTCTATAAAAGTGCCCCAAGTGTGTCGGGAGTGGATGAGAAAGTGGAATAACATAGAACTAGTGTGAACGTGTGATCGATGGTTGGCACGGACTCGGTGGGCCAAAAGGCTTGTTTCCATGCCGTGTCTCTCTAAACTATTCTGTTTGATAGTTAAGTGTTTATCAATATCACGATGGATATGAGAGCTGAAAGTGTAATTGAAATAATTGTTTTTAAATAAAAAGTCGTTTTTATTGTAGTGCCTTGAATCAAATCTTTCCTCCCCTCCCAAAAATCTTCCCTTTCTCATCTCCAGACTATTCTGAGGTGAGTAGCAAACAATCATTGACCTTTCCATTGTGGACGCTGCTTCAGGTTCAGCTGCCAGGCTTCCTGGTGCTCGGCCTATGTAGATCCAATCCTATTAATTAGTTGCAATCACGACGAAGTTAATAATTAAACAGCTGCACAGAGGGCGAAATAACGGAAGCAGATATAAGTCATGGCTGGTTTATAGACTTGGACATTTAGACTTGGAATCCATTTGCACATTTGGGGATTAAGGCTACATGCTTCAACAACTAATAAGGGAAAGACTGTTCTTGGCTGATGCGGCAGGTTTTCCTCCCCAAAGGGAATTATTTTTCCAGTGACTCTGTGGGACAGGATGTTAGGACCCAAGGATGTTTGCAGGCCCACATCCTTAGAGCCGTGGCATATCTAGCCAGCGTATGGAAATGTTCATTTGCCTTCTAACCGGAAAGACAGGAGCTGTTCTCTTTTGATCTACTTTTTAAAAGGCATTCAAGTGAACAAAAGACTCCAAAACAATGCATGTAAGGACTGAGGAAACACTTCTTCACCCAGCGAGTTGTGAATCCGTGGAACTGATTTTAGATGATCAGCCATGATCATATTGAATGGCGGTGCTGGCTCGAATGGCCTACTCCACCTATTTTTCTATGTTTCCATGCTTCTGCAGTTTATGCAAAGCTGTTCTTTGCTTCTGATTAGCTTTTCTGGCACAAAGGCATAGGACTTGAAAACATGTTTTTGAGTCTTTTGTTCACTTGAATGCCTTTTAAAGAGTAGAACTTAAAAAAAAAAAAAAGTATTTGCAAAGGAAGAGAACTTGCATCTTAATCATTACTTCCGTAACTTGTCGCCCATGTGCTTTTCAGAAGTAATTATGTGGCAGAAAAGTGTTTGCTTTGAGGGTTCAATGTTTTTAAATGCTGCAAATTGCAGGGAAATGTGAGAATTTGATTGTATTCTCATCCCTTCTTCCCTACCAGAACTAAGATGGATAACTTGCTGACTAGAGAACTGAGTATTTTGGATGTTTCAGGTTGTCATGACATGAAGGATACAGTTTGAGAGCTGGGGAATGAAATTGGTGGAGATATTTGCAGCCTGCTTCTGTGCTGCATGATATTCTAGCCATTGTCTTGCATTCTTATTGCCCCCCCCCCAAGTATCACCTAGCATTCCTTGCTTGATCGTTGTCTTGCAGCGTGCAGGCACGACCTGCTTCATTTACTGAGGAGTTGTGAAACAACATGCAATCATCAGTGAATATCTGCCCTTGTGATGGAAGGATGGTTGGTGATGCCAGGCTAACCAGACTGAAGAAAAGTCCTGACCCAAAATGTAGCCTGTCCATTCCCTCCAGAAGGATCTTGACCTGAAACATCACCTATTCTTTATCTCCAGTGATGCTGCCTGACCCGCAGTTCCTCCAGCATTTTATGCTTTGCAGTTAGTAATGCTGGCTGGAGGAAATGGCGGATGCACAAGAGACCTGCACTGATCTTCCTTCCCTTCCCCAAGCTCTTGCCAACATGGAGGCTGACTGCTAGTAACACAAAGCCTCCACTTCCATTTGAGAACATCCTGTGTACGTGCTTTGTTTCACTTTAGTGTTTCAGGATCAAGTTGGGGGTTGGTAGAATTCCCGAAATCCAAAGCAACAAATGATCTACTCGTGGATAAACATTTCCTGGCTTTTGAAATTTAATGTCGATGGGTGGTACTAACCTTGCACTCGCTTCTCAGGTCCACAAACTACATAAGAACTTTTCAATAGGGAAAGTTAATTTGTTTGTGCCCTGTTGTGACAGTTTTCTTCGATATAAGAGAGTTAGATTTAGCTCTAGGGGCTAACGGAATCAAGGGATCTGGGGAAAAGGCAGGAACGGGGTACTGATTTTAGATGATCAGCCATGATCATATTGAATGGCCTGTTACTGCACCTATTTTCTATGTTTCTATCCACTTTTCCACAGATCTCAATATTTCAGGCAAGAATCAAGTGCAGATCCTTGATGGAGAGAAAGTCAAAATGATTTTCCAATGGAATGAATTCAATTTGTTGATAATATCTTTGCAGCAATGATTTGTTCTCCCAAAATGGTATGGTTCCATATATTGTAGTGAATTCTGATTCAGTAATGAGCAATTGAGCAATATATTGGTGTTATTCGTGAGGGCAACGTTTAACTTTCTACGTTTTTGGGAGTATCATTCAATCGCCTTGATCGGGCATTTTGTGTAATCCCATTTGCAACTTCCTGGATGGTTTCTATTGTCAAACAGTTTGTTGAGATGCAGAGATCCATTTGTGGATTTTTGCTTGTTTTAATTCTGCTCAGTAGGAGCCCTGGAATAGATAGTTAAAGTATGATAATTTGCTCAAAGTGTTGCTTTGCTTGGTCCGATATCTGTACAAATTATGAAAGATGGCCCGCTATATTGTATGACGTCTTAATCACTCAGGACATTGAGAGAGAGAACTGAGCAAATGCTAAACGGTTACTCCCATGTGCTGTGTTGTGCCCAAAGAGCAGATTGTAATTTGATTGTTATTTGGGATTCATGAGTCATTTGTCACAGGAGGACATACAAACTCCTTACAGACAGCACTCATCATCAGAAACCAGCAAAGACTGGTTTGAATTTAACCAAATTAAAAAAAAATAATAAGAATAACTCCCAACCACCATTTAATGTTATATTTTCGTATATGCTGCTCACAGGAATTTTGGGGTGGGGGAAAAAAGTGACTTTTTTGACCAAACTACTTTTTTGACCAACTGCTTTTAGATTTATTGCAGAAAGAACTGCAGAGGTTCTGATAGACTATCTCACTGTATCACATGTGGATCCCTAGAAGATGAGTTGCACAAACATTGGGTATCTCATACAAAATGCAACGGATACACATATGTTCTTGGTTCATGTATCAAGCTAATTTTTAAAGATTGGATATTTTTTATTTCCATGTCCTTGACTGTGCACCTTCGAAATTGTTCCTTCGCTTTTGCTGAGTGTAAGAACACACCTCACTATTTCAGATTCAGGGACGGTTTCCTCCCAGCTGTTATCAGGCAATTGAACCGTCCTCTCACCAACTAGAATGTGGTTCCGACCTACCATCTACCTCATTGGAGATCTTTGAACCATCTTTAATAAGAATTTAGCTGTCGCACTTTGTGTTTTGCTCAAGATTTCGGCATCTGCAGTTCCATGTGTCTCTGGAGCACCCTGATAATGAGTTGTGTAGGTGGGAACTGCAGATGCTGGTTTACACTAAAGATAGACGCAGCATGCTGGAGTAACTCAGCAGGACGGGCGGCATCTCTGGAAAGAAGGAATGGGTGACGTTTCGGGTTGAGACCCTCCTTCAGCCAAGCTGCTTCAGACTATCCTGATAATGAGTTGTCAGCATTTTAAACATTTGTTAACTTTCTGGTCAAGTCACTCAATTGCCTCTCACATTCTGCAACCTGTTGTGAGTAGACTTCCACTCTGTGATCTCTTTTCCCCCTTGTTGCTGCTGTTAAATGCTGTAGCCTGTATATAGCTTGCAGCAGGAGGTGGGAGGAGCAGATTCAAACCTGCCTTGCACGGTCACCTCTGCTTTTCATTTGGCTGAGAAGATATTCGGCATTGCGCAACTTTAGTCAAGTCAATTTTATTTCTATAGCACATTTAAAACCAACTCTTGTTGTCCAAAGTGCTTTACATCAGTGCAGGTACCAACGTGCTACATACAATACAATAGATCTAACAATGCATACATAAATACATACACACAGTGCTCCCTCAAGAAACGCTTGTGAGTAGAAATAGGTTTTAAGTCTAGACTTAAAGGAGTAGATGGATAGGGCAGTTCTGATGAGAAGAGGGATGCTGTTCCACATTCTAGGTGCTGCAACTGCACAAGCGCAGTTAATACTTGTACATGTAGAACAAGTTTGCAGGAATTATCAATTTTTCTGTTCTTTCCTATTTTTCAATCCCCGCACCAGTGCTTCCATTGTGCGGGTCTGATCCAGCAAGAAGTGACTCGAGCAATTAAAATATCTTCCTCTATAGTTAATATCAATAGCGTTTATTTGCCACATGTGCAACTGCACAGGGAAATTCTTTTTGCATATATTACACATGCTGGCGTCACCATTATTCAAAGTCTGGCCGGCCCGCATGCTCGATGTACTGGAGCAGTTCCCGCAAACCGCCGTCCCTCTCCTCGTCCGTCCATCTTTGTGTCCCGGGGGCGCCTCCTGTAGCCCCCCCCTTGAAGGTGCTGGAGGCATCACCCCGGTTCACATGTCTAAAGGCCCCCTCCTTGCACCCTGACATCTCCAGCTCCCTCCCGGTTCGGGCGTCTAACGAGCCTGAATACCAAAGGTTTTTTTTTAAAATCCTCGAGATTAGTTTGTTTGCTTAAGTGTTCCTGTAACTCATTGTATGCAAATACTAGCTTTTTAATAAAGCAAAACCACCGGCAATTGGAGAGATCCACCAACAGAAAGGGATGATATTATCTGCTGTTTCTATAATAGGACCAGCATTCTTCCCTTTGAGCCCTCGGTCTTTTAATTAAATCATGTCTGATCTGTAGACAAAGTCTCTTCATGTACCTTCGATTTTCCAGCATCTGCAGTTCCTCCTTGAACTCTTCATGCACGCAGTTTCATCTCACTTTAACATTCAAAATGTATCTGTTCTGTGTCCCATATGGCGCAACGGTAGTTGCTACCTTGCAGGGGCAGAGACCCGGGTTCGATCATGACTACGGGTGCTGTCTGTACGAGGTTTGTACATTCTCCCCATGACCACGTGGGCTTTCTCCCTCACTCCAAGGACGTACAGGTTTGTAGGCTAATTGACTTCGGTAAAAATTGCCAAATGTCCCAAGTGTTTTTGGATAGTGTTAAGGGCCTGTCCCAGTTTTACGACCTAATTCACGATCTCTGCCGAGTTTGCCCTTGACTCGTACTCTCAGCATGGTCGTCACGAGGTCGTAGTAGGCTGTGATGCTAGTCGTAGGTACTCGTGGCATCAAGTAGGTCGGGGCGTTTTTTCTAGCGTGATGAAAAATGTCCACGAGTAAAAAAAGGTTGTGAAAGTGAGACAGGCCCTTTAGTACACGGGGTGGATTGCTGGTCGGCGTGGACTTGGTGGGCCGAAGGGCCTGTTTCTGTGCTGTATCTCTATAACTATAACTATTACTAAAATTTGGCAAGCAAGAATCCTGGGCATGTACACCTTTCCCCTGGCCAATATTTAGCATTCTGCTCATGCAGTTTGTTTGAAGTGTGTTTTTATGAAATAAAAAAGAAGAGATTGAAGAAGGTTTAGACCAATAAAACTGACCATTTGTCAGTTTCTGTACCAAGTAACTTTGTATTACCGAGACATAATTACAGATGATTTACATTCAATAAGAGGTTGCCAAAGCCTAAAAAGCATTGATTTTGGTGTTTGAAAATGGGGGTGCAGATGAGCTACTGGGTAGCAGTATTTCTGCTGTAATGTTAAAGTAAGACTTTTGTTCTGGGATCATTTTGTCTTCGTAAATTGCATGCTTGTATAAATGACGGTGTGCTTCTGTTGGTCTGTGAATGATTGGGGTGGGGTCAGTTGGGGTTTTGGAGCTCCGCATACTTCAAATGCTTGTTGAGGGAGAACAAGAATGCAAGCACTGGATGGATGATGTCAAACGTGCACGAAAGTAACTTGACTGTCTGGATTTTCTAAATTGCTTCAGTGAATGTGGCGAAATATTGAAGTGCATGCACATGACTCGGTACCTGTTAATTTGAAGTTGGCAGTACCTCTCTCCCTTACTGCCTCACCAGGTCATGTAGGTAATGATCTTGCGTATGGCGTGCGCAGCCTAAAGTTGTAGGACAACTTGTTCTATTTGGTGCTGCACGCCGGGTGGATTGCATTCGTCAAAACAGGGCGGACCACGTGAAGGTTGCAATCTTCCACCCTGTAGGTAATGATGAGAACCTGCCATTGTTCAGTGGGCTTGGGGATTCTACCCAGGTACCTACTGAGCAATGGAAGAGTTTGGTGATGGGGGGGCATTGCTCTTGTGGCCAAGTGAACAGTTTTAACTTCATTTAGAGTGTTGCAGTAGGCAGCTTTTGCTGGTGCTGTTGTCTGACCCTTTAACTTACTTATTCATCTTTTCCCCACAGATCTGCGCGCTGCTATTCACCACCCTGTACATCCTCTCCTACCTGGTCATCACTCGGTTTAAAAAGAATGCAGAGTTTGCAACAGGTGACTTTTTAAAAGTGAAATCTTTCATTGAAATGAGTAAATATGCTCATAGGTGGGGAAAATCCCCTTTCCAGGAGTGCCGCAAGAATGATGGAGATGCATCCTCAACTTTTTTTTGTTGCTCTTTCATCCCTTCAGTTACTATGGTTACAGTGATACTTTATGGTGCTTTATTTGTCAGTGAAATTCATTTTTGTATACAGATCTGTACAAGTATCACAACACATGAGCACGGATACATTTTGTATCGTATCTCAGATAGAATATAAGTGTATCGTAGTAGTATACGGATTTGGTGTCATTTTGTAAGTGCAGGGTTCTTGTCGTGACCATGAAGGCCCGTTGTGCGGGTGACGTTGCAGGGTCGGACTGGCCAAGTGTAGCCGTGGTGTCCTCCGCTGCAGCAGGCCACATCCAGTCCACGCGCTCTGCCACATCCGGGTCCACGCGATCGATCCAGCAGAGTCCCAGGCTGCTGCAGGGACTCCAGCAGCCCACTCCATCGTCATTGCAGTGCACCCCCCCCCCCCCCCCCCCCCCCCCCCACCCACTACTGCTGGTCTGTGCACACCACCTCTGCTGGTGTTGGATGCTTTCTTTAGACAGGTAACTGTTTTATTACAGGAAGTAAAGCAAGCTTGGTGCCTGTCATAGAATGGTGCGATGCATCGAAGAGATGGATGACATCTTTGCAAAGCAATAATGCAACTGGGTTCCAGCATCTACCGCTACCTGTCTCCATGCAACTAATATTGACCTCTTAAAATTTGTTTTTACAATGAAAAGCACAACGTGCTTGGCTCTCTGAAGACTAGACACTTGAGTTCATTAAAGTATTATTGATGCATGCAGAACTATCACTCGCCAAGAGTCTGTCTTCATAGGATGGGGCGGCAACATGCTGGACAGGGCAGCATTTTTTTTTTTTGTCTGAGATGTTGGAGCTAAGATTAGAATGACCAAAGTTCACTCAATAGCTCCGATCAAAAGCAGTTTAAGAAAAATACAGGTCCTGATGCTGGTTTGCGCAAAATGACACAAAGTGTTAGAGCAACTCAGCGGGTCAGTCAGCATCTCTGGTCTCACTGATAGGTGATGTTTCGGGTTGGGATCCTTCTTCAGGCTGATTGTGAGGGGGCGGGCGGGGGAGGGTTGAAGAAAGCTGGGAGAGAGGAGAGGCTGGGCAAAGAGTGGATACATAAGATGGAGGGTTGACAGGCAGATGGTTGGACCGAAGGCCAGAGATAAAAGCCGAAATTGTGAGACAGACTGATTGAAGAGTTGCAAATTGTGAAGCCAGAGGAAGGAATGACAACATGTAAAAGATAGTTAGACAGGCACATGGATGTGAAAGGTTTGGAGGGATAAGGAAGAGGTCTGAAGACTGGTTCCCACCTTTTTTTTTCCCCTCTCCGGGGATGCTGCCTGGCCTACTGAGTTACTGTGGCATTTTGTGTCTATCTTGGAGGGATAAGGACCAGGCCAGGCACTTAGAACTAGCTCGGTTGAGCAACTTGGTCAGTGTGAGCCTGTTTTACATGCTGTCCAGCTCTCTAACCCTGCCGTGTGAGGCCTTCACTTTTATTGACGTCGTCTTCCAGGTGAAACCTGTCTGCTCCCGGCGGACATGTAATATCCCATGGGATTATGCCGAGGAAGATCAGGAGACTTCCTCCTTGTATTCTGGGCAATATTAATCCTTGTTCAAGAAGGAACTGCAGATGCTGGAAAATCGAAGGTAGACAAAATTGCTGGAGAAACTCAGCGGGTGCGGCAGCATCTATGGAGCGAAGGAAATAGGCAACGTTTCGGGACAAAACGTTGCCTATTTCCTTCACTCCATAGATGCTGCCGCACCCGTTGAGTTTCTCCAGCAATTTTGTCTACCTAATATTAATCCTTGGCTCGTAAATCAGATTATCTGGTCATTGTCACATTGCTTCAATAGTATTTTGTGTGTACATCAGTTGTTATGTCTCCTCCATAACAACAGCGATTATTCCTCAAGAACGCGAGTACATGAGATGAATGTAAATCTTTTGTTCCCTGCATTTCTCACTGGTCCTACTGCCTCCTCTGTTCGTGCCGTGTCTATTTTTAGTCTGAACGCATTGCTTTAAAGGTGTATCCTAAGTACAAGTTTTAACAATTACGTTTGAAAGGGTGGTGGCTCCAAGCCTGAGGATCCTAATGGGTGTCTCTTCTGTTCACTTACGCAGGTTGTAACATTGACCTCAAAAGTGGCTTGTTGTTTTGACACTCTATTGTGTTGCCAATGTCATGGTGAACTGAGAGGTGACCTTCAGAAGCCATTTTAAACACGGGCTCAAATGTATTGGATTGCATGCTTTCAAAATGCAACATCTGCATTTCATTCCAAATGTTTCAATGTGTTTTAAATCTCTTTAAAATTTGACTCAGCAGTAATAACATTTTGTTTTTATTTTAAGACTACTAAGTTAGTATTGTGAAGTGTGTTAATTTGGTTTAGTCTTCTTGGTCAACAAAATGTGTCGATATTTTCTTCCAAAGACTGCTTATAATGCGAACCGCAGTAAGATTTTGGCAGAACTTTGAGATACTGTTGCGTTTTTAGCATGATACTCCGTGAGGAACAACTGTCCCAAAGAACTGCTCGACAAAGCCTGCTGGATCTTCCAGTTGCTAACTACTTGAACTCCCCTTCCCATTCCCACACTGACCTTTCTGTCCTGGGCCTCCTAGATTGAGAGAATGGAGCAGCTGGGCTTGTATACTCTGGAGTTTAGAAGGATGAGAGGGAATCTTATTGAAACGTATAAGATTATTGGAGCTTGGACACGCTAGAGGCAGGAAACTTGAGAGTGTTCCCGATGTTGGGGTAGTCCAGAACCGGGGGCCACAGTTTAAGAATAAGGGGTAAGCCATTTAGGACGGAGACGAGGAAACACTTTTTCTCACAGAGAGTTGTGAGTCTGTGGAATTCTCTGCCTCAGAGGGCAGTGGAGGCAGGTTCTCTGGATTCTTTCAAGAGAGAGCTAGATAGGGCTCTTAAGGATAGCGGAGTCAAGGGATATGGGGAGAAGGCAGGAACGGGGGTACTGACAGGGGATGATCAGCCATGATCACATTGAATGGCCTACTCCTGCACCTATTGTCTAGATTGCCAGAGTGAGGCCATACGCAAATTGGAGGAACAGCATCCCGTATTTTGCTTGGGTAGCTTACAACCCAGTGATGTGAATGTTGAATTCTCCAATTTTGGCTAACTTCAACAAACACCTCCGCATTCCCGTACATTACCCAGTGGAAGAGAAGTCTGGTGATTTTCATTACTTGGTCTTAGCTGGGACAAAAGCAACTTGGAGAAAGTGGACCTTGTAGTTTGTAGGCCACATGCAAACTGGAGTAACAGCACCTTGTATTTCAGTTCTCTTATTAGTTTTACCCATCTTCTCTCAAGGTTTAGAGGGATACGGGCCAAACCTGGGCAGGTGGGACTCGTGTAGATGGGCCATCTTGGTTGGCATGGGCAAGTTGGGCCTGTCTCTGTGCTGTATGACTGACTATTTATTTCTCACCCACTTCCATCACCCTTGCTCCTTTCCCCACCTATGTACACTCACCTCCCATCCCCAAGTCCCTAATTTCTGACACCCTTTTGTCTCCTTTTTACCTCTCGCCTTTGTCACTTCAAACTTCCCCCACACCCGTATCCATGCTTTTCCCTCCCCCTCACACCACCCTTTTCCAGCTTTCTCCCCCCCCCGCCCCCCCTCTTAATACAATCAGGGCATTCTCTGCATGTTAACATGTCCCTCCATTGATGTACTTTTGTCCCTCTGTGCATTGTTGTTTATTATTTTGAGATCTGCTCGGCTCTAAGGCCCTGGGGAAAGGTTTTGTTCCATCAGGTTCTTTTTGAGATGTCGAGACTTGTTTCGATCTATTATGAGGCTGTTTGTTTTATCCACCCAGGGTTATTCTAGTTCAACCTGCCAGAACATGGCTGGGTGATGTGTGGAAATATTCCGTTCAATCATGCATTAGCATTTTCACAGCGCTCCTCCACGCTTCCACACTTAACCCATTCTGTACCTTTCCCAGTCTTGCCTGGGCAGACACGACTATGAGAAATTGGCCCTTGGTGTAGCAGGGTCAAGGGGCTGAGTGGCCTTTTCCTCCATTTAGTATGCTGGTCAGAAGTCATGGCTGCCAATGGTGAAGTGATCAAATTCACACATAATCGAGTTGCAGAGCGTAGATATCATCAAAGGTTACGGGGCTTGAAGGGTAGGGGTTCGAGGCTGCGGAGGGATCTGTAAACAATGCCATTGTTAAACGTTTGGCTGCCACGTGCACCCTACCAATGTAGGCCAACGAGATTTAGGGTTGGGTCACGGGGAGCCACGGTTTAGGTGACGCTTTTGGAGACTAGAATGGGTGTGGCCGCCTCAATACATTGGAGTTGTTGAGCGGAGAGGTTAGCGATATGGCTGATGGTTTCAGCAGGAAATGAGCTGCTTGAGGAGGGGGGGGGGGGGGGGGAGGATTAGGCCAATCACTGGGATATGGAGACAGATGGTCTTGGTGTTGATCAGGACTTGTGTGCAAAGCTCAACTCCAGGTCATGTCTGGCATTAAAGTTGCAAACCGTCTGGTTCAGTTTTAAGCAGTGGTCTGGGAAAGGAATTTTAGGGAATTTTTGATTTCTCTAATATTTACTTTGAGGAAAGTTTTGCTTATTTTGTGAAGGGTTTAATGAGAGTGACGAACGAGTGACTGAGTCACGAGATTTTCTCGAGTATCTGCACTAAAGGGGGTGAAAAGCCAGGCACCCAAAGAGGTGGCTGCAGTGATTTTGGATAGTTCTGTGATAATCTTCTGAAATTCCCACTCAGCGGGACAGGCAGCATCTCTGGAGAGAATGAATAGGTGATGTTTCGGGTTGAGACCCTTCTTCAAACTATGTCTACTTCTTCAGACTGTGTCCAGCATTTTGTGTCTCCCTTCGATTTAAACCAACATCTGCAGTTCTTTTCTACACATGTGGAATAGCAGGATTGTCATTGAATTGTATGCTTGAAAAGTATTTTGCTGTACTTGGGTACACATGACCACTGAATAACAGACCAGTTAGTTTACAGTCTGCTGTTATTGCTGCCTCTTCAGATTAGTTTAGTTTTGGAGATACGCCTCAGAAACAGGCCCTTCGGCCCGCTGAGTCCGCACCGACCAGCAATCCCTGCACATTAGCACTATCCTACACACACTGGGGACAATTGTTAGTCAAATTTCTGCCAAGCCAATTAACCTACAAACCTGTACGTCTTTTGAGTGTGGGAGGAAACCAAAGTTCTTTGAGAAAACCCACGCAGGTCATGGAGAGAATGTAGGCAGGATCGAAGCCGAGTCTGGCACTGTAAGGCAACAACTCTGCCACTGTGCCACCGTACCGCCCCGATGATCCAACAGAAATGAGATCTGGTCGCAGGATACAAAAACCGTAGTGAGGCTCAAGGTTGAAGAAGGGTCTCGACCCGAAACGCACCTATTCCTTTGCTCCATAGAAGCTGCCTTACCCGCTGAGTTTCTCCAGCATTTTTGTCTACCTTCAAGGTTTCAAGGTCAGTTTATTGTCGCATGCACCAATTAAGGTACAGTGAAATTCGAATTACCACACAGCCATACTAAAAAAAAAGCAACAAGACACACAACTACAGGTTAGGCTGCGACATAGAGAAATTGCGCTTGACACATCTAATAACTGTCTGAGAATGTGACTAATAGTAAGAAAGAGTGGCAGTGGCTATGGCCTCTGGCTTTTCAAAGGGAATCTGATCAGGTGCCCAAACGATGAATGTAAAATGGAAGTTTGAGATTGCTGGTAAAGGGAAAAGTTGTGAGATGAGAACGGTGTGTTAACGGCTGCAGATCCATTGAAGTACGAGGTGTGTGTGTGGCAGTTTTGCTAACTCCATCAGATGATCGCAAATTTATTTAATGCTGTGCTTCGATGGAAGATGAACCTAGTAGGTTATTTTTCTGTACTATTAATAGGTCACTTTGGCTTATTGCCTGTCACCTGTGTGAGAGGTTAAGGCAAGTGAGCTGCTCACAACCTCACCAGGGCTCTGATTGTTGACAAACCTCGTGCCCTTGAGTGTGTGGGTGGGAGGGGGGAGAGATGTAACACAATCAGCACTTGTCGGTCTGTAATTCAGAATACCACGATCTGTTGTGTCAGCAACTTGAATTGTGTACAGATTTAATAGAAATATCAATTTAATCTTTGGGACCTCGTGTTATTCACTGCTAATACCATAGCTTTATCATGCAGGTTGCATCTCGCATTTAAACAGGGTGTTCTGTTTGATCATTACTTTTTGTTCTGTATCTGTACAGCTGGGACAATCAGTACTGAGATTTAACAGTGTAAACCTCTGGCTGATAGTTGTTGACTAGTATTGTATTTTAGGGGGCTTTGTGTGTGTCTCCACTTTCTGCTGTGGTACCATGGCGCTGACCGGAGTGTGGGCTGCCCTCCAAAGTAGCAGCCAAGCGACCCGCTGTGAGATCTCCAAAGCCCACCACCATCTTTAGACTTTAAGGATACAGCACGGTAATGGAGAAGTGCAGCTGGTAGAGCCGATGTCTCACGGCTCACAAGACCTGGGTTAGATTCAATGCAATTAAATTTTAAAGGACAAATCCAAAAATGTCTCTTTTCGTTGGTATTAACTCAACACTTAATTGAATCAGTCTGAAGAAAGGTCCTGGCCTAAAACGTCATCTGTTCATTCCCTCCCACAGATTCTGCCTGACCCGCTAGGTTCTTCCAGCGCTTTATTTTGTATGCATAAGATTAAAACATCTGCAGTCTCTTGTGTCTGGATACTTTCAAGAGAGAGCTAGATAGGGCTCTTAAGGATAGCGGAGTCAGGGGACATGGGGAAAAGGCAGGAACGGGGTACTGATTAGGGGTGATGAGCCATGATCACATTGAATGGCAGCGCTGGCTCGAAGGGCCGAATGGCCTACTCCTGCACATATTGTCTATTGAACACTTAACTTCGTTTAGAGATACAGCATGGCAGCAGGCCCTTCAGCCCACCGAGTCGGTGCTGACCTACGATTCCCGTACACTAGCTCCATCCTACACAGTTGGGATAGTTGTACAGAAGCCAGTTAACCTACAAACATGTACATCTTTGGAGTGTGGGAGGAAACTGGTACTCCGTACAGACAGCACCTGTAGTCAGAATCGAACCTGGGTCTCTGGCGATGTAAGGCAGCAACTCTACCGCTGTGCCAGTGTGCTGCCGAAGATCTGCCCAGATCTTTGTCCCAAGATCTGGCATTTTCTAATTTGCATAATAAGTCTATTTTGTATAATACTGTCTGGGTGCTCCACTTTCCTCCCATGCTCCAAAGACGTACAGGGTTGTAGGTTAACTGGCTTTGGTAAAAATTGCCACTAATGTGTAAGATAGTGGCAGTGTACAGGGATCACCGGTCAACTCGGACACAGTGGGCCAAAGGGACTGTTTCCGCGCTGTATCTCTAAAGCCTAATGTTTTGGATGTTTATATCGGCTCGGCCTCCCCCCCCCCCCCCCCCCCCCCCCCCCCCCCCCCCTTTCTGACATAAGGGACCATCCACAAACCCTTGATAACCCACCCCCCACCCCTTGCTGCACCTGTGACAGATGCAAACTACTTCAGCCCGAATAAGAGATCTAACTGGAGGTTCAGCTGATCTTTACAGACGTGCAGCCGAGAGAGCGATTGTGGCCTGCATCTTCCAATTCCAAACCGTGCCAAGGTTCAGCATGCTAAGAGAATGCGCAATAATGGATTGTCTGTGCCAAGATTAATGCTAACAACTGGAGGGGCTATTTTTACTGTCTCTCTTTAACTTATTTCGGCTATTCTAAGGTTTTGTACAGCACCTGGCAGGGCCTGTACTGCCTGTCACCAAACAGCTTCTTCCATTGTCGGCCAGCCATTGACGTCAGATGGCTTAACCTTTTCCCGTGCTTTCTGGACACGATGTTCTTCTATTAATGCGCTAAAGTATTGGCACATTTCCGCTGTCGTGCATAACGTAGAACCACAATTGAAATGATCTGCTGTTCTTCTTCTTATCGAGTCCACACACAAGATTAGAAGTTGTTCAGCCAGAGCTGAACACACTTCTCGGCATCTGCAGACAATGGTGTCTGTCTTGTTGCTTCTTGTGCGTGGTGGTGGAAAGATTGGTGGAAGCAGTTGCCGCGACGTGAACGCTCTTTCCTTCAACCCATCTGCTGTTGAACTTTGGGTAGATGCGTTACAGGAGAATGTAGAATGCATTTCTATGTCTGACAATAGCCTATAAACATTAAGCTAACAAGGCCTTGCTTTCAAAGTAGGAGTTGGGCTGCTGGTCCTCATAATAATAATAATAATAATCATATTTATTTATATAGCCGAAGTCGTAGATGTTAAGAGATGCTGTTTAAATCTTGACCAGTGGGATAAATTTCTTATCCGAAGTCGGAGATGTTAAGAGATGCTGTTTAAATCTTGACCAGTGGGATAAATTTCCCTATCCCCATTGCACTCCAACGTGTGTGTGTGTGTGTATGCGCGCGCGCGCTTTCTGCATCAGATGGTCTTTTCCTACTTGAGTCTTTGTCCTGAAGGTTCAAGGCAAGAACAACTTGATTCACTTTGTAAGGTGTACAAAAGTCTGGGTTGTGTGGGTAATGTCATCAGGGTTAAAGTCCTTGACTTTGGCCTCAAACCATAGCCTACCTTGCCTAATGAAGGGATCTATTTGGCCAAAACATTGATCAGGTGCTGATGTGATCTGAAGCAGACTTGGCCTTGGTCTGATGGAACCTTGCCTGTTACACGGTGTGCCTCCATTTTAATGAGAATAAAGCACTAATTTCAAGTCTTCTAACATTACCGTATAATTTTCTCTCTAGACAATATCGAGGACGCCACAGTCAATCGCATCACGTAAGTGCCATCGTTTGAATTCAATCCCCAACTTTAATTGTTGCCTCAATCATTGCAATTGTGTTGGCTGCTGTTAATCTGCCATTAGATTTTAGTGGTGGGGAGGGGGTGGAAATATGGGCACAACTTCAAATCACTGTCTGTAGCAATGAAACTTAGACGCAGTCGATTGGACGAGGTCCAAAATCCCATGTCAGTTGGACTTTGCTACTGCAGTGATGACTGTGATATCAGTGACATATCTGACAATATCAGACATGCCCTTTGTACAGCCACGTACATACCTGTGAAACTTCATAAACTTACCCGGTTACCTGGCCATCGTTTTGTTCTGTGAATGTTTGAGCACCTCCATGAGGGTATAGTCATTCTGTTAGCAGACCAGTCATTCAGAAAGCTGTGCTCATCTTGAATGGTGGTGCCAAAGTGGCCGACTTCTTCTTCCACTTTGTATTCTTGTGTCATTTATAATCGAGGAAATCTGACCTCATCTCACCGCGGCAGTTTTATTAATTCACAGGACCAGGGTGTAACTGGTCAATGTTTATTGCCCAATCCCCAATTCCTCTTGATAAGGCATTGATAAGCCTTAAATCATTGCAGTCCACTGTGACTATGCCACGATGCTGTTTGATTAGTACGGGTGTCTAGGGTTATGGGGAGAAGGCAGGAGAATGGGGTCTGGAGGGAGAGATAGATCAGCCAAGATTGAATGGCGGAGGAGACTTGACGGGCTGAATGGCCTAATTCTGCTCCTATCACTTAATGAGCTCATGAATTATTGGGGAAGGAATCCCAACACTTAGACTCGGTGATAATGAACAAATTGAGTTTTTCAGATCGGGGTGGTGTGTGACCTGGGGAACCTGTGTGTGGTGGTGTTTCCCTGCACCTGCTGCCCTTTTAACTAGCGAGAGCTGCTGGTCCAGGGCATCTAGGATGGAGCTTATTCCTTGCCCGGGAAATGTAGAGTGCTCAAGTCCATTTCAACAGTACTTTATTTGCCGCACATATGCAACTGCACGCTCAAATTATTTTTGCATATATTGCACATGCAGGCGCTGCCATTATGCAGAGTCCAAAGTCCGGCCCGCGCATTCGATGTACCAGAGAGGTTTCCGCGAATCAATGTCCCTCTCCTCGTCCGGCCATCTTTGTGTCCCGGGGGGGGCTCCTGAAGCCCACCTTGAAGGTGCTGGAGGCTTCACCCCGGTTCACCCACCTACAGAGCGAGGGGTGAATGAAAGCCTTTCCTTTCCCCCTAAAGCCTCCTAAAGTGAATGACGTTTGGAGTGTCATTGTGTTTCTGCAAGCACTTGGATTTGGATGTTGCAGTGTGCTTGTGCCTGGAAATGGTCAGGACGTTAATGCATTGAAGCAAAGCTCTGGAGGTGCAATGCGATTGCCAGATAGCGCAGAGTCTCCGAGCAACATCCTCCCGGAGTCCTCCCTGTTGTGCTGCCGTTTATGTCATTTTGTGATTTGGCAGATGCTCATTTTGTAGGTTACTTTATAAGAAGGTATTTATGCAGCAGTCTGTCGGCGCTGTGTAAATACTGGGTTCTCACTCCAAGTTCAAGTGCAACATCTCGGTGACAAGCCTTGACAAGAGATATTTCTCTTTGAGCTTGGTACAGGGATGCACTCTACATCTGCCACAGAGAAAGCCCTGTGGGACCTGATGACTCGACAAACAAGAAACACATTGTCAAGGAATCCGACTTCACAGGCAGAAAAAGAAAAGTAGTTGCATTTATTCAGATTTAGTATCACAAAGTGCCTCTTTGTTCAGTTTAGAGATACAGAGTGGAAACAGGCCCTTCGGCCCACCGAGTCCGAGCCGACCAGCGCTCCCCATACACTAACACTCCCCCTCACGCACTAGGGACAATTTGCAATTTTACCGAAGCCAATTGGCCGACAAACCTGCACGTCTTTGAAGTGCGAGAGGAAATCTGAGCACCCGGAGAAAACGCACGCAGGTCACTGTGAGAATGTACAAGCTCCGTATAGACAGCACCTGGGGTCAGGATCGAACCCGGGTCTCTGGTGTGGTAAGGCAGCAAGTCTACCACTGTGCCTCCCGAGACATTGACTGAGATTCGCTATCTTCATGCCCCACAGTGGATGACACCGCAATTTGTCAAATGCACTGCGAACCTTGCACCATTCTGCTGATTTGTTCTAGTCTTTATTGTGTTTTTCATGACTGTATTTATACTGCTTGATCTGTGAGCTTCATGTGAACAGAGAGGAGGAACAGTGGGGGAGGTTACAACACAATTGTAATATAAAAACAAAACTTGCTGCACATAAAACTGAGCATGCACGCAAACGTGACGTCCTGTTTAAAGCTTGAAATGTTACCGCAATGTTCTGAGGATTATCTCTATTGTTTAAAGCGCTGAGAAATCACATTTTTATCTCGTTGGCAGGCAGAGTTTGCAGAAATATGAATGCGTATGTTTCCCTGGGAAGATGCCTGCTAAATAATTGCTCTGAGCAAACGCATATAATTGGCTCAATATGTTATTCTCCCGTAATACCCGTAACCTCTATGACAGGTTCAGGACTCAAGCATTTTCTTTTTGCTTTGGAGAGGGTACAGAAGAGGTTTGTCAGAATGTTGCGTGCATTAGAGGGTATTGGCTCCAAGGAGAGGATTGATAAATTCCCGTTTTCTCCAGAACACCCGAGGTTGAGGGGAGACCTGAGAGAAGTGTATAAAATGATTAGAGGCAAAGACAAGGTAGACAGTCACAACCTTTTTTTTCCCCAGGGTGGAAATGTCCTGCACTAGAGGGCATAAGCTTCAAGGGGAAATGTTTACAGTGTATGTGCAGGGCACATTTTTTTACATAGTGGGTGCATGGGATGGTGGTGGAGGCAGATGGGATAGTGGGTGTTTAACAGGCTTTTGGATAGGCACATGGATATGCTGGGAATGGAGGGATATGGATCATATGTAGGCAGATGAGGTTAGTTTAACATGGCATCCTGTTCGCCATGGACATTGTGGGCCGAAGGGCCTGTTCCAGTGCTGTACAGTTGAATGGATTCCTTCTACATTTAGTTTCCGATATATTCGTGTAACTAATAGCAGAGCGTGGAGGTTGTACACAGCAATGCCTCGGGAACGAGTGTTTTATTATTGTATGTCCCAATAGAACACTAAAATTCTTACTTGCAGCAGCACAACAGAATATGTGAACATAGTGCACTGTGAACTATATGATAAATGAGAACAAAAAATCAGTGTATGTATGTACATGTACGCACACGCGCACACACACACTTAAATATTATATGCGTGTGTGTGTATTTGTATTTGTGTGAGCAAAAAGTTGCACCTTTAGAAAGGGAAGTGAGCTTGTGCTGAAATGGCCAAGGGAAGAGAGGGTAGACAAAAGTGCTGGAGAAACTCAGCGGGTGAGGCAGCATCTATGGAGCGAAGGGAATAGGCAACGTTTTGGGTCGAGGCCCTTCTTCAGAAGGGAAGAGAGAGAATGTTTAATAGAGCAAAGACAATGGTGCAATACAGGTTGACTAACAGCACTATTTTGTTTGACTAGGCTTTGGATGTGCACATTCACCCTGGCTGTGTCGGCTGGTGCTGTCTTCCTCCTGCCATTTTCCATTATTAGCAATGAGATCCTACTTTCATTGCCGGAAAACTATTACATGCAGTGGTTGAACGGTTCACTTCTTCATGGTGAGTACTCATTGTCTCTGCCTCTCGGATATACAGCATTAACAAAGCTCCATTTTGTTGTTGTTTACAAGATTAGCTGCGCCAAGCTAGCACATTTAGGAAGAACCTGCTTTCTGATGGGAAGTGTGTAGCATTTCAACTTGAATTGCTTAATTGAAACAGGCCTTTCGGCCCACCGAGTCCGTGCCGACCATCGATCACCCGTTGACAGTTCTACGCTGTCCCACTTTCTCATCTGCTCCCTACGCACTAGGGGGAAATTTACATGGGGCCAATTAACCCACAAACCCGCACGACTTTGGGATGTGGGAGGAAACTGGAGCACCCAGAGGAACCCACGCAGTCACGGGGAGAACGTGCAAGCTCCACACACAGACAGCACCCGTTGTCAGGATCGAACCCGGGTCTCTGGAGCTGTGACGCAGTTGCACTGCCAGCTGCGCCACCCTGCCGGCCAATCTGCGCTCAAATCCAGCCTTTGCCAGTCTCTCACCGTTTTTGCTTAACGAATGCCTCCAGCTTGCTTCGTGGACACGGAGAGAAAGGCAGAGCACCCCAACTGTTGTCTGTGGGGTTAGACACAAAATGCTAGAGTAACTCAGCGGGTCAGGCGGCATCTTTGAAGAAAAAGGGTGGGTGACGTTTCAGGTGGTGGCCCTTCTTGTCTGTGGAGCGATAGTTGAAATGTCACTGCAATGCGACGTGGAAATGTGTAGAGAGAGGTGTTTAAAAAGCAAGACACCAGGGAACGTGTACTAATTTTATAAATCATATCTTTTTCTCAGTCATGGCCATTGTGTTCTTAAAAATAAGAATACTGAATACTAAGTCTAAACAGGATGTGTCCTTGAACAGAAGTAAAATAACCGACAAGGCCTATCCCATGTGGGGCTTGTTGATTGTTTTTAACCTGGGGCAGTTGGTTCTAGAAGGGAAATGGAGCCCAGGTCCCCACTGTTTGTGTCTGTGTATCACGCCTCAACATCTTGCCTCGATTCCCTTTCCCGCGGCTTTAAGTCCGAAGAAGGGTCTCGACCCGAAACGTCACTCATTCCTTCTCTCCTGCCTGTCCCGCTGCGTTACTCCAGCATTTTGTGTCTTACTTCATTTAAGTTTCACCTGCTCTGTTTCAGCCTACATATTATTGATCTTGACCACAATTTGATTTATTAATCCAGTTTTTAATATTTTTAACACCCTCGAAAATGAAGGCATTTGATGTTACATTCTATACTCGTCCTTCAAAGTGAGTCAATGCTGCCACCTATTGCTGATGTTGGGTAATGCACAAGCAAGTTTCTTGCTTTGAGGAAAGTGGCCGTGTTTTCATGTCCTGCCCCCAACAAATCTAGACTTGGATATTTCCCCCACCTGGAGAATTAGAGCAACTTTATTCAGTTTCGCCGAACACCTCAGCTCGGTCCACAATAACCAACCTGATCTCCCGGTGGCTCAGTGCTTCAACTCTCCCTCCATTCCGAATCCGACCTTTCTGTCCTGGGCCTCCTCCATGGCCAGAGTGAGGGCCACCGGAAATTGGAGGAGCAGCACCTCGTATTTCGCTTGGGCAGTTTGTACCCCAGCGGTATCAACATTGACTTCTCCAATTTCCAGTAGCCCTTATTGTCTCCTCCCCTTCTCAGCTCTCCCTCAGCCCTCTGGCTCCTCCTCTTCCTTTCTTATCCCCCCCCCCCCCCCCCCCCCCCCCACCCCCCACCCTACATCAGTCTGAAGAAGGGTTTCGGCCAGAAACGTTGCCTATTTCCTTCGCTCCATAGATGCTTCCGCACCCACTGAGTTTCTCCAGCACTTTTGTCTACCTTCGATTTTCCAGCATCTGCAGTTCCCTCTTAAACATTTATTCAGCACAATATTTGTCACCCTCCTTTACATTGATGGAGTGCAGGCATTGCCACAAACCCTGGATGCAATTCAAGGGTGCCAACTGCAGGACTGCCAATGGCACATGTAAAGACTTATCACTTCAACATTGCCGCAGGCGTCCAAGGCGAGAGAAAAATAATTTACCTCACCATCAGTTTGTCTCCAGATTAAAGGGCCCGCTCGACGGACCATCAAGAAATGATTTGTCTGTTTAAACCGTTGATTGTTCCGTCCGATCCCAGTGGGTGGATTGACGGAGAATGTAATGTTCCCATCTCTCTCCTCTCTCCAGGCCTGTGGAACCTTGTTTTCCTCCTCTTCTCCAACATCTCTCTGGTGTTCCTGATGCCTTTTGCGTACTTCTTCACTGAATCTGAAGGATTTGCTGGCTCAAGAAAGGTGAGGAAGGATGCAGTTATATTTAAGTAGGGACTGCAGATCGAAGGTGCTCAAAAATGCTGGAGAAACTCAGCGGGTGCAGCAGCATCTATGGAGTGAAGGAAATAGGCAACGTTTCGGGCCGAAACCCTTCTGGGTTTCGGCCCGAAACGTTGCCTATTTCCTTCGCTCCATAGATGCTGCTGCACCCGCTGAGTTTCTCCAGCATTTTTGTGTACCTGCAGTTATATTTAGAAGCCTGGAATTGCAGCAGTAATTTACTCTACTGAAAAGAATGCGAGTCATCACTTTCAAACAGCTGTTTCAATTACGACGGGGTGGTTTGCTTTAGGCTGGGAAGCGGTTGTGATAATTGCATATACCAAATGGACGAGAACATGAATGCCCAGCTTTAGCTGCAGTGAAGTTCTGAATTGGGAGGGCAGCATTTGAACAGCTTGCAAGAGAGCGCAAGAGGCAAATTCCATGGGTGGGATGATGGTGAGAGAAGCTGAAGAAAGAGTTTGGGGAGTGAGGAAGAGGGGGAGGGTGTGGGGTCAAACCTAGAGGGGCGGTGTTTGGTTTGGTGGCCTGAAGTGAAACAGCTGACCATGTGGTTTCATCTTCGTGATCAAGAGATCGCGTAGCTCATTGAAATAAAAAGGCACAAAGCCCTGGAGGAACTCAGAGGGTCAATGTACTGCAGTATGTTACCCATCGTAATTTATGGTGCCTTCAATTCAATGGCTCACCAGCAAGGTGGCGCAGCGGTAGAGTTGCTGCCTCACAGCGCCAGAGACCCGGGTTCCATCCTGACTACGGGTGCTGGCTGTACGGAGTTTGCACATTCTCCCCGTGACCCGCGTGGGTTTTCTCTGAGAACTTCGGTTTCGGTCTTGGCATCGTGTTCGGCACTGTGATTGTGGGCCGAAGGGCCTGTTCTTGTGCTGTACTGTTCTTTGTTCTGTGGATCGAAGATGAGGACCGTGGCCTAAATTGCTGCTTTTTATTTTGAACAGGGGGTGATGGCTCGAGTCTATGAAACTTTTGTTGTCCTCTTTCTTCTGACCCTCCTGGTTCTGGGGATTGTCTGGGTGGCGTCTGCGATCATCGACAACGACGCAGCCAGCAGAGAGTCTCTGTACGGTGAGTATCTCGCGGGAGTTTTGAGTCTGCCTGAGGCGAGGCGGAGCAAGATAAACAGCCTGTTGTAGTCATGAATCTCGGAGTCTTGATTTGGAGCGTTCCTCCCGCACTCCCGCTACGGGACGCTATCAGATGTTACAGCCGCAATGTTTTAAATGCTGCCAACTCGCACTCTATTTGCTGCCGTTCTCGTTGCATCCTGAATTCTAACATTGAGTTTTTCACCAACAGATCTGTGGGACTATTATCTTCCGTACCTGTACTCTTGCATCTCTCTCTTTGGAGTCCTGCTTCTCCTCTGTGAGTAATGCCAGCATAACATTGTAGTCAGTGCTGCCTCTTGTGCATGCATCTCATGAAGGCTAAAGGCATTGAAGTATTCATGAAGTATGCTTATCTGTGTGGGTAGAGCGTGGGAAACGGACAAACTATTGCCATTGCTCCAGGGTTTCCCCAAACCGTTCCACTTCCCCTGTTTGTTGGCACAAAAAGTTTGGGGATTTTTATTAAAAAATTATTTTGCGCTACCAGTTTTTGTTTGAATCATTTTGGGTTTATCATAATTTTTGAGCCTTCTGCAGCATTTCAACATTTTAATTATTGTTGGCACAATGTTCTACAGAGGCTGGAACCATGAGTAAGGAACACCAAGTGCTGGAGGAACTCGGCAGGTCAGGCAGCGCCTGTGGAGGGAGCAGACAGGCGATGTTTTGGGTTGGGACCTTTCTTTAGATCCCGACCAGAAATGTCGCCTGTCCATTTCCCTCTCCAGGCGCTGCCCGACCTGCTGCGTTCCTCCAGTGCATTTTTTTTGCTTTTAGTTACTGTTTTAAAGTTTACAAAGACACACTTCCACCTGAGTGAAGAAATTCATCTTGTGTCCTATGTATATGACCCCTCATCCCTAGTCCTGCCCCCAGTGCAAACTCCAACCTGAGCAAAAGGCCTCCTGGCATCTTTCCAGACAACCCCTCTATTGAGAAAATAAATTGTGCATCTCCGTCAAGTTGCCTCTCAGTTTGCTAAACTTTGAGGGCAGCACACCTGGTAGAGCTGCTGCCTCGCAGCACCAGAGACCCAGGTTCGATCCTGACCTTGGGTGCTGTCTGTGTGGAGTTTGCACGTTCTCCCTGTGACCACGTGGGTTTCTTCTGGGTGCTCTGCTTTCCCCTCTCATCTCAAAGACGTGCGGGTTTGTCGGTGAATCGGCCCTCTGTAAATTGCACCTCGTGTGTAGGGAGTGGATGCAAAAGTGGGGTAACGTGGAACTTGTGTGAACGGGTGATCGATGATTGGCATGGACTTGGTGGGCCCAAGGGTATGTTTCCATGCTGTGTCTAAAGTGAGCACAGGCCAATCTGATCTCAATGTATGTGAGTTGCAAGGGTGTTTGATTTCTGGATTTGACGTCTCTTTGCAGTGTGCACTCCGTTTGGCTTGTCCCGAATGTTCACCGTCACTGGGCAGCTGCTTGTAAAACCCAGGGTAAGCTTCCTCTCGACTGACACCGGCTTTGCTCTCCTTACTGTTTCCTGCTGGGGTGGATTTCTGAGCACCAGCGACTCTCTGGCCTCGCGGCGCCAGAGACCCTGGTTCGATCCTGACCTCGGGCGCATTCTCTCTTTAGTTTGCACATTCTCTCGATAGTTCTCTTGTTGTGCCATTGGTTAAATAATCCAAAGTTCTGAAACAAAAGCTTTCAAAGCAAGTTATCAATGATAAATTGAATATCAATAAAGACATTTTGAAGGCCATTGAAAGAATCTAGCAAGCCAGTGCATAAAAATGCCTGTTTTAAAGTTGGCTCTGTTCCTAAGGTCAGTCTCCAATATAAGTGCAGCATTAGCAAATTGGTGCTGAGGTTCTTGCTGTGGGACATGGTCGCTTGGATCAGAAATATGTGATCAGAAATCAGTTAAATAAAAACTAAAAAAAAAATGTGAGTTATAAACTGGGAACTTCAGAGAGGGATGTAGCATTGAAACCCTCTTTACCCACAGGGTCTGTATCAACCACCCATTCGCACTGATACGATGTTAATCCCATTTTCTCATCTTTCCCCTCCCACCTTCCCATCTACCCACGGCCAATTCGCAATGGCCACTTAATCCGCAAACCGGTACTACTTTGGGATGTGGGAGGAAACCCACACACGGAGAACGTGCACACAGACGGCTCCAGAGGTGGGCATCAAGCCCAGTAGCCCCACTAGGTGTGCCACCGTGCTGCCCTTAAAGGCACCGTTCATCCAAGTAACCAGTCATTTTATTTCAAGTGGGTGAATTGCCTCTGCTTTCCCTCGGGGATTTGTCCAACACCCAAAGTCTGACGAAGGGCCTCGACCCGAAATGTTCGCCCATTCCTTCTCCCCAGAGATGCTGCCTGTCCCGCTGAGTTGCTCCAGCATCTTTGGTTTATCTATCACTGCTCCCCAGTGTTGGATGTTTTCTGCTGACCTATTAATCGAATGATCAGTCTTTGGTCATTCCTCAGACTCATTACCAATGACTCCATCCTTGCCCTCAATCTGAGACGCCAGTCTTTGACACAGACCCAGACTTGGCATCACCCAGCCAGGCTAAGCTGACGACCCCATAGAGAATCCATAACAAGACTGCCTCGTTCCATCTCTGCTTCTCTCTCGGCCCATCAGCATCTGAAACTGTGGGATTCCACCACAGTGCTCCATCTCCTCACCCCTGCTCCTCCAAAATTCTGCGACTAGTATCCGAGTTTTCACTGCCCCCTGGTCAGGTCATGTTTTAAACTGGCAACGGCCATCCCGGTTTTCCTTTCCCCTCCGTAACATTACTCTTCCAATTCCTTGAAATAATTCCCTTGAATCTGTGTGTGTGTGTCTCTCTCCAAATCGGGCTCCTTTTGCATTCCCAATTTTTGTCACTTCATCATTGCCAACGTTTTTCCGCCACTGTTCTACGCTTCAGAATCTCCTCGCTTAAGTTCTCAAACTCGAATCCTGCAAGACTTTTCTGAAAACCCATCTCTTCAACTTAGCCTTTGGCCACTTGTGCTAATTGCCGCAACACGTTATCTGATTTGTACGTCATGTATCGTAGCACTTTCCACCACAAACAAAAAGGTGCACCCTAAATGTAATTGGTTGAAAGGGGGATGGATGACTTTATTCATCCCTGGTCTTTTACTTTCAGCTTCTGGAGGATCTGGAAGAACAGCTCAACTGCACACGATTTGAAGAGGCTGCTGTAGTACACAAGTTAAATGGTATGCAAAAATGTTCTATGACTCCTGGCTGCACGTGGTCATCTGTTCACAACCATGAATGATAGTGGAATAAGCTTGGGAGCGAGAAACTGCTGATGCTGGCTTACCAAAAAAACAAAAAGTGCTGGAGTAACTCAGTGGGTCAGGCAGCATCTGTGGAGAACACGGAGAGGTGATGTTTCACAGAGTGCTGGAATAACTCAGCGCGTCAGACAGCATCTGTGGAGAGCATGGAGAGATGACGAGTCACAGAGTGCGGGAGTAACTCAGCGGGGTCAGGCAGCATCTGTGGAGAACATGGATAGGTGACGTTTCACAGAGTGCTAGAGTAACTCAGCGGGTCAGGCAGCATCTGCGGAGAACATGGATAGGTGACGTTTCACAGAGTGCTGGAGTAACTCAGCGGGTCAGGCAGCATCTGTGGAGAACATGGATAGGTGACGTTTCACAGAGTGCTGGAGTAACTCAGCGGGTCAGGCAGCATCTGTGGAGAACATGGGTAGGTGACGTTTCACAGAGTGCTGGAGTTACTCAGCGGGTCAGGCAGCATCTGTGGAGAACATGGATAGGTGACGTTTCAGAGTGCTGGAGTAACTCAACGGGTCAGGCAGCATCTGTGGAGAACATGGATAGGTGACGTTTCAGGTCACGGCCTTTCTTCAGTCTGATTGTAGGGGCGAGGAAGAAAGCTGAAAGAGAGAGTGACAGGACAAACGTGGCTGATAATAGGTGAGGGAGGTTTCTGACAGGCCGATTGAGAGTTGTGAATTGTGAAGCTAGAGGAAGGAATGTTGGGGGGGGAGGGGAGAGAAATCAATGCGAGTACAGATCGGGGGGGGGGGGGGGGGGGGGGGCGGATTTGTTAGAGGTCACCTAAATTTAGCGAATTCAATGTTCATGCCATTGGATTGTAAGCATCCTCAGCAGTAGCTTAGCTGGACTTGACATCATTTTTTGTGCTAAGTATGTAGTTAGTATTGCATTCACAAACAATGAATGCCTTTTAAATAATATTGCATTGTAAAGCCTCGAGTGCCAGGTAGCTGGTCGTTCTAGAGCAAGGTTTGATCTGCAATTGAATGACTGAAATTAAGAGTGAAATTGTTAGTAATTGAAGTGAAATTGTTACTAATGTGCCTCCTTTGTTCTGGTGGCAGGCAAGTTGTCATCCTGCTGGGTGTTCTTTAGTGTGGAATCTCTCAAAACTCAGTTCCTGAGTATTCATGCCAGGAGGCTTAAATTGGGTAAGTCCGTGTCAAAGTGTGTTCCCGTGTTAAAGTGTGTTCCCATGCCAATAGACAATGGACAAAGGATATTTATTGTCACATGCACCAATTGGTGCAGTGCAATTTGAGTTACCATGCAGCTCACACATAAGAGAAACATAACACTATAAAATTTAACATAAAACATCCCCCCCCCCCCCACAGCGGAATCAATGTTTCCCACTGAGGGAAGGCACCAAAGTTCAGTCCTCTTACTCGCTTCACCCATCGCCGGGGCCTATTAAGGCCTCCGCAGTCGCCAAGACATGCCCGATGGTTCAGGCCCTCGAACACTCTCAGCGGCCCGGAGCCTCCGAAGGAGTGGGTCATTCGGCCCCTCGAGCCAGCATCGCCATTCAATGTGATGCCATTGGGTTCATGCCTTTGGTAAGCAACCCAAGTAGTAGCTTGGCTAATATGCTGAGCTGGACAATATCATTTTTTGTGAAGTATATAGTTAGTATTGTCCGTGTCAATGTGTGTGTGTCCGTGACCCTGCAACACCTAACAGTGAATCTCTCCCGACAGAGATGAGAAGAAGAGCGTCTCCGTGGCAAAGGAATCTGGGCTATCCATTGGCCATGTTGCTGCTTCTGGCATTAACTGTAAGTCTTTAAAAGATTTGTATTTCTATTGTGAGGTGGGAACAAATTCATATTTCCCTTCCCAAACGTAATTTGGGACGAAATGTTGCCTATTTCCTTCGCTCCATAGATGCTGCTGCACCCGCTGAGTTTCTCCAGCATTTTTGTCTACCTTCGATTTTCCAGCATCTGCAGTTCCTTCTTAATCGTTTGTTTCAGGAGTGACTTGTGCCTACGCCTGTGGGGGAAGGGGGAATTTTATTTTAGTTTTGTGGTAATTGATTGCGGTTGTTATGGCTGCATCCTGAAAATGTGACCTCGCATTAAAGGCCTGGTTGAGATGAAGGGTTTGCTGACCTTCGGTACGAACCTGTTTGCCTCTGTGTGAGCCAGCAACTGTACATTACTCAACCTGCGATTAAACGTTACTTCATTATTTTGGAATTGCTATACTCGGTCAAATCAAATATGATTTAGTGTTTTGTTTTTTTTCTCTTGTGTGTTTTTCTGTTCCCCAAAGCTGGTGTGAACAGTGCGGCAGCATTGAGTCCTTTCAACTGAGCTGCATCATTAGCCAAAAACAGGACTTGCTCTGCCCTGTCTCACCACCTGCAGCTATGAATCTTCCACTTTCCAATCTTTTTTTAAATTGAATTGAAAGTTCATAAGTGATAGGAGTAGAATTAGGCCATTTGACCCATCAAGTATACTCTGCCATTCAAATATGGCTGATCTATCTCTCCCTCCCAACCTCATTCTCCTGCCTTCTCCCCATAACCTCTGACACCCGTACTAATCAAGAATCTATCTATCTCTGCCTTCAATATATCCACAGACCTGGCCTCCTCAGCTGTCTGTGGCAAAGAGTTCCACAGATTCACCACTCTCTGACTAAAGAAATTCCTCCTTATCTGCTTCCTAAAAGAACGTCTGAGGCTGTGACCTCTAGTCCTAGACACTCCCACTAGTGGAAACATCCACTCTATCCAAGCCTTTCACTATTCTGTACGTTTCAATGAGGTCCCCCCCTCATTCTTCTAAACTCCAGCGAGTACAGGCCCAGTGCCGACAAACGCTCATCCTAAGTTAAAGAAGCTGTATGGAAACAAGTTATTTGGCCCACTGAGTCCATTCTGACCATTGATCACCCGTTCACGCTAGTTATATGTTCTCCCATTTTCTCATCCGTTTCCTACACACCGGGATGATTTAACGAGGCCACTTAACCTACAAACCCTCACGTCAAGATAGAGTCAAGAGACTTTAATTGTCATCTGTACCGAAACAGAACAATGAAATTCTTAGTTGCAGCACAGTAACAGGGCTGTAAACACAGTCTTCAGTGGACACAGTACCTGATAGTCTTTGGGATGTGGAAGGAAGCCAGAGCACCCAAAGGAAACCCACATAGTCACGGGGAAAATGTGCAAACTCCGCACAGACAACACCCGAGGTCGGGATCGAACCCGGGTCTCTGGCGCTGAGAGGCAACAGCTCCACCAGCTGCGCTGCTGTGCCCCACGATCTTATTCAAGAATGTTGTTCGCAGCCGTCTTGGTTGCAATGAGTGCTAGATGTTGTAAATCATGTCCAGTGCTGCTAAACTAACTGATGCACAGCTCGCTGGTGAAGGCTGGAGAACTCTGTTCTCACGTTGTATGTTTATTGTATTTCAGGGCATCTCAGTCCTGCTGGTGGGCTTCCATGTGTTTGAGTTACTCATTGATGAAACAGCCATGCCCAAAGGAATCCAGGTAAAGAACGTGAAGCCAAACGTGTATTGTGCCCGAAATCTAAAGTAAAAACTGTCTAAATGGGTGACTCTGGAGCTGGGATTTCTGTCCAGCATCCTGCAGTAGTTTTAGTGACCTGCAGAGGGAGCTCCAGGATCTGAATTGAGAGCATGTTTGTATGTTTGAATGCAAATGTCAGATCTACCTAGTGACTGATTCCATCTCCTCTGTGGTTCTGAAGAAGGACCAAAGGTGGAGAATTAGCCCATTGCCCCTCCTATATGAACATCAGGGGGCTAGTGAAGTACCTACACTGTTATCACACTTTTTCTTTTCAACTGTGTGATGTATCTTGGTTGGACTAGGGAGCAAAATGGAGGCTTGGTATTTGTAGGTGTAGTGTGGTGTAGTGTGGTGGGATGGACTTTGGGATTTGTTGGTTGCTCTGTGCTGAATCACCCACAGTTGCTGGTAGTGACTGCTGTCCTGTATCATGTCGTTATTCGCTGTGTTGCCCTTCTCCGCTCCTTCCAAAAATGCCCCCAGTGTAAACCATGGATAGGACAGGTTTAGAGGGATAGGGACCCAACTTAGGCAGGTGGGACTAGTATAGATGTGACGCGTGGGTAAGTTGGGCCGAAGGGCCTGTTTCTACGCCGTAGGTCTCTAGCCAGTTATAATTACACAACTGCATCCATAGCTGGAGGATATTAGAGCGTTGAACATTGAGTTGCCCTGTGTTGGAGTGACTGCTGTGTTGCTAAGTACTTTTATTTCTATTCCAGGATCCTCCTCTGGGAAAAGACTCTCTCTCTATGTTCGGTTCACTCGGAGCGGCTGTGGAAGTTGTCCTGATTTTGTATCCTTTCCAGACAATAAGAAAGGGCTTTCATTTCCAGAGTGTGTTTTGCAATCATGGGACACCCTGACGCACTTTCCAGCTAAATTAAATGTTTTGTTTGTGTAGTCACCGTGGTGAGGTGGGAGGGAAGCCAATCCATCAACGGACAATGGTGGTTGGCCTGTTCTTCACCATCGTGCCGTAGGATCTTTTCTGTCCACCTCGGAAGACAGTACAGTGGCGCAGCGGGTAGAGCTTCTCCCTCACAAAACGCCAGAGACACGGGTTTGATCCTGACCTGGGGTTGTGTCTGTCTGTGTGGAGTTAGCAGGTTCTCCCCGTGACCGCGTGGGTTTCCTCCCACATCCCAAAGATGTGCGGGTTTGTAGGTTAATTCATCGGCCCTCTTTAAATTGTCCCCTAGTGTGTAGGGAGTGGATGAGAATGTGGGATAACATTGAACCAGCGTGGACTCGGTGGGCCGAAGGGCCTGTTTTCATGCTGTATCTATAAACTACAAGGAAAGGAAGATGGGAGCTTGGGTTAATCTTTCATCTGCAAGCTGACATCTCTGTTCTCTCTGTCCGACAATGGAACTTTGGGCATTGACACGTTGGAATGGGACTAGAACCCACCACCCTTCTCATTTGGGTGAGGGTACAGCACCCTGACCTGCTGTTGCTATCAATGGTAATGGGCCGGATCTAATGCTCTAGGTTGCTTCTTGTCTGTCACAATGAGTATTGTTACGACTTAACTTCAACGCAGTTACTTGATGGTGTCGTCAGTCGTCGGCTTTTACAGCTCTCCGCTTTTCATCAAACTTGCCCCGAGGAAGCAGGACACCACCATGACCAAGGTAGGCGTTCATGTGTCCGTTGGAATCCGTTCCCCTGTCAGTCGTGTGTTGATTAGGAAAAGAGACAGCGTGCTGGAGTAACTCAGCGGGTCAGGCAGCATCTGTGGAGAACATGGATAGGTGACGTTTCACAGAGTGCTGGAGTAACTCAGCGGGTCAGGCAGCATCTGTGGAGAACACGGATAGGTGACGTTGCACAGAGTGCTGGGGTAACTCAGCGGGTCAGGCAGCATCTGTGGGGAACATGGATAGGTGACGTTTCACAGAGTGCTGGAGTAACTCAGCGAGTCAGGCAGCATCTGTGGAGAACATGGATAGGTGACGTTTCACAGAGTGCTGGAGTAACTCAGCGGGTCAGGCAGCATCTGTGGAGAACATGGATAGGTGATGTTTCACAGAGTGCTGGAGTAACTCAGCGGGTCAGGCAGCATCTGTGGGGAACATGGATAGGTGACGTTTCACAGAGTGCTGGAGTAACTCAGTGGGTCAGGCAGCATCTGTGGAGAACACGGATAGGTGACGTTTCACAGAGTGCTGGAGTAACTCAGCGGGTCAGGCAGCATCTCTGGAGAAGATGGATAGGTGACGTTTCAGGTCTGGATCCTTCTTCAGTCTGATGAAGGGTCCCAACCCGAAATGTCGCCTATCCATGTTTTCCCGAGATGCTGCCTGAGCTGCTGAGTTACTCCAGCACTTTGTGTCTTTTTCTGTAAACCTGTGACTGCAGATCCTTGTCTCTCCTTATGTGTTGATTAGACTTGAGTTATAACTGAACTATTTGATAGCTCATCGCTGTACAAGCTTGGGGGAGTGGATTGCACTGGAATCAAGAAACCTTCTGCATCTCCATCAGTTTGGTTCCAGAATTGTGTTTGAATTCTATATGCAATCCAGCAAAGACCAATAGCATTTGAATTTTTAGTATGTTTGCTGAAGTTAAAAGCTGCACGTATCTTGGTCTGCACTGGCAATTAAGGGCTTTTAATTTTTATTAATAATCTAGTGGTCCCATTCTGAACTTTTTTCTCATGCTTGAAATGCTGTGCTATGTGAGGGGATCAAAACTGGACCGTTTTCAAGATCCCACCTGATCAAACTAGATGAAATGGGATGCAGTAATTATAGTTTTATATAATCCAGTCCCCACTGTGAAACGTTTAATCCAGGAGCTGTGATACTATGCATTCAAAGTTCATAAGTGATGGATGCAGAATTAGGCCATTCAGCCCATCAAGTCTACTCCGCCATTCAACCATGGCTGATCTATCTCTCCCTCCTAACCCCATTCTCCTGCGTTCTCCCTGTAACCCCTGACACCCGTACTAATCAAGAATCTATCTATCTCTGCCTTAAACATATTCACTGACTTGTGGCCTCCACTACCGTCTGTAGCAATGAATTCCACCGATTCACCACCATCCACAGTGTACAGAAACAGGAAGAAAGTTGGCTTCTGCATTCTCGGTATATCCCAATTAAGATGGTTTAAAGCAATGCTTCTTAAACTATTTCAGTGTCATTCACTCTAGGGTCTTTATTACAAAATTTAATTTGCCCTCAACTAAATGTTTTTGGTTTTTTTGTGGTCATTTTTGTCTTATTCTCCCTTGTGTATATAATTTAATTTAACATGAGCAAAAAACATAAATTAGCTCCTTCCCCCCCCCCCAAAATAATTTCATTCACTATTCACCAGTTTAAGAAGCACTGGTTTAAACAATGCCATTTATCTTTATTGTTATTGTTATATGTGAAACTATCTGCTTTATCTAGATCATAGGGAACTGTGTGTCGCTGCTCGTCCTAAGCTCGGCCCTGCCTGTGTTCTCCCGGACACTCGGTAAGTCTCTGTAGATGCTTCTGCCCGCTAGCGTGCCTGAACTTTCAGTCAGTCAGTGTTTGCGTATCATACAAACCATCCTGGTCCAAAATTAAAACTAATTTGGCTCAATGCGGTTTTCTGGATTGTGCACAGTTTATTTGAGCTTGGTTGCAGGAGCAGGCCATTCGGCCCTTCAAGCCAGCACCACCATTCATTGTGAACAGGGCTGATCGTCCCCAATCAATAACCCGTGCCTGCCTTCTCCCCATATCCCTTGAGCATTGGTGGGATCATTCCGACTTGTTCAGACGAGAGAGCAAATTCAATATATTGCTCCATTTCCTCCCATGCCACCCTAACTCTTAGTTTAGTTTATTGTCACATGTACCGAGGTACAGTGAAAAGCTTTTTTGTTGCGTGCTAACCAGTCAGCGGAAAGATTACAATCAAGCCGTCCACAGTGTACAGATACATGATGAAGGGAATAACGTTTAGTGCAAGATAGTCCGAGGGTCTCCAATGACGGAGGTGGTAAGTCAGGCTTTTACCTTGTGTATGGTGCTGAGGTTTTATTTTGTGTCTGTGTCGGGACCCGAGACGTCAACTATCCATGTTGTCTAGAGGCAGCCTAACCCGCTGACTTACTCCGGCACTTTCTCTTCTGTGACCAGCATCTGCAGTTCCTTATTTCTATATTGCTGCAGCAAAGTGTCTTTCCTGGAGACACTGCAGGCTTGCACCATCTTGGAGCTGTGTTGTGTTATCTGAAGAGATACAAAGTACTGGAGTAACTCAGCGGGACAGGCAGCATCCCTGGAGAGAAGGAATGGGCCATGTTTTGGGTTGAGACCCTTCAGTTGTCCGAGGTTGCCTGCAGGTGGCGCCAGACTCCACAAAGCTCGCGGGGACTTGAAGCCCTGTTTCCAATTCTTAAAATCTACATGTGTGTAAAAAACAGCTCTTCCCTCTTGTATTATATGCATAAATATTGGAAAAAATCTTTAACTGAAACCTACCCTCCCTCCCTACAATTACTAATGCAAATATTCAATGCCTTTATCACCTGGTGAGGCAGAGGCGTTGTCTCAGTGTTTTGTCTCATTTTGGTCTTGTTTTTGCTCTGCTGTTGAAGAGTTTAGCGTTTCGAGACACAGCATGGAAACGGGCCCCTTGCCCCACTGAGTCCACGCCCACCATCCATCACCCATTCACATCAGTTCTGTGTATTCCCACTTTCTCATCCGCTCCCTACACACTGTGGGCAATTGATATAGAGGGCAATTAACCTGCAAACCCACGAGGTTTTTGAGATGTGAGAGGAAACTGGGGGAAACCCACACGGTGGCAGGGAGAACGTGCAATCTCCACATAGACATAGAAACATAGACAATAGATGCAGGAGTAGGCCATTCGGCCCTTCGAGCCTGCACCGCCATTCAATATGATCATGGCTGACAACACCCGAGGTCAGGATCGAACCTGGGTCTCTGGCGCTGTGAGGCAGCAACTCTACCAGCTGCGCCACTGTGCTGCCCAAACCTGCACCGGACAATATTTGGATTTTAAACCTTCTGAAAGCCATTCCCCACTCAGTGAGTGATGGCCACAAGCCGCAGGTGCCTTGTCCATAAGTGATTTGTCCACATATCCTGGGTGGTAACTGGCTAAACCAAGTTCACCGTCGCATTAAATTCTACTTCAAATCTGTCCCACTGATCATCTGTCATTTTACCAATGAACAGAGTTGTCTAAGATAGACACAACATGCTAGAGTAACTGAGCAGGCACAGAGATCATGTTCATTCAGGCTGCTTCTGATCAGATCTGCCCACTGATAGCATGGCTTCTTCTTGCGTGTGGCGTGCACAGCCTAAAGTTGTAGGACAACTTGTTCTATTAGATCTTATTTGATTGTGCACGCCGGGTTGATTGCATTCGTCGAAACAGGGCGGACCACGTGAAGTTTGCAATCTCCCACCCCATAACATGCTTGGTCACGCTGCTATAATACTATCTATACTTGCTGAAGAATGCATCCTGAATAGAGAGCTCATCTTAATTTTCCTTTAAATCTCCTAAATATTATGGCTGGGTTTAAAAAAGAGCTGCTGAAGTATAGGTGCCGATTAGGAAAAGGGGAGATGCAGCGAGACCTGGGTGCCATGGTACACCAGTCATTGAAAGTAGGCATGCAGGTGCAGCAGGCAGTGAAGAAAGCAAATGGTATGTTAGCATTCATAGGAAAAGGATTTGAGTATAGGAACAGGGAGTTTCTACTGCAGTTGTGCAGGGTCTTGGTGAGACCACACCTGGAGTATTGCGTACAGTTTTGGTCTCCTAATCTGAGGAAAGACATTCTTGCCATAGAGGGAGTACAGGGAAGGTTCACCAGACTGATTCCTGGGATGTCAGGACTTTCATATGAAGAAAGACTGGATAGCTCGGCTTGTACTCGCTAGAATTTAGAAGATTGAGGGGGGATCTTATAGAAACTTACAAAATTCTTAAGGAGTTAGACAGGCTAGATGCAGGAAGATTATTCACGATGTTGGGGAAGTCCAGAACAAGGGGTCACAGTTTAAGGATAAAGGGGAAATGTTTTAGGACTGAGATGAGAAAATCATTTTTTACATAGAGAGTGGTGAATCTGTGGAATTCTCTGCCACAGAAGGTAGTTGAGGCCAGTTCATTGGCTATATTTAAGAGGGAGTTAGATATGGCCCTTGTGGCTAAAGGGATCAGGGGGTATGGAGAGAAGGCAGGGATGGGATACTGAGTTGGATGATCAGCCATGATCATATTGAATGGCGGTGCAGGCTCGAAGGGCCGAATGGCCTACTCCTGCACCTATTTTCTATGTTTCTATAGTATTTACCTTGTTTCTGACTCAGGAGTGGGTGTGGTTTAATTGGAGTATTTTATGCAGTAGGGGATCACTTTAACACTACTTCCCCCCCCCCCACCCACTGAACTGCTCTTATTAAATGTTCAAGAAGGAACTGCAGATGCTGGAAAATCGAAGGTAGACAAAATTGCTGGAGAAACTCAGCGGGTGCAGCAGCATCTATGGAGCGAAGGAAACGTCGCCTATTTCCTTCGCTCCATAGATGTTGCCGCACCCGCTGAGTTTCTCCAGCATTTTTGTCTGCTCTTATTAAATGACCTGAGTTAACTAAGTGCATGCCCGCACTTCTGAATATCCTCACAGGTGTTATATTGAGTGTTGAATTGCAAAATTCTAACATTGTGGATT
The DNA here is from genome assembly GCF_028641065.1 of Leucoraja erinaceus. Lineage (NCBI taxonomy): Eukaryota > Metazoa > Chordata > Chondrichthyes > Rajiformes > Rajidae > Leucoraja > Leucoraja erinaceus. Next base: position 4,519,834 of record NC_073416.1, read on the forward strand.
ATTGCAATCCTTAATAAAAGTTTTTTTTTCTGTGTGTTTTAGGAATCACAAACTTTGACCTGTTGGGGAACTTTGGCAGGTTTGACTGGCTGGGAAACTTTTACATCATCTTCCTCTACAACATGGTTTTCGCTGGCCTTACTGCAATGTGCCTGGTCAAAAAATTCACCAGGGCAATCCAAGCCGAGCTTCTCCATGCTTTTGGTGAGTGCTACCTGTACAAATGCAGCGTTGTTCTGAGTGATTCACACGCTTAACGAGGCTATGCTGGTGGACATTTTGTTTATATTTGACACGTGTTAAGTGATCTCTCGTTCTGTTGGGAACCTCCTATTTAATGTTCCCCAAACCCTGTCGCCTCATTTCCCCCCTTTTTTAATAATCTTGTTTAAATGCCCACTTTGGACCTGCTCAAGACTTGTAACATTTTCTGCTCTCTTTGTGGAATCGGCCACCAACCACGACTGCATGGTTACGTGGTGAGTCAAGGGACAGCTGTAACTCTGTGGAACTGCACCCCAGCTAGACTTGCCACTATCTCCCTCCCCTGTCCATGTAGATTCATGCAGACACAAAATGCTGGAGTAACTCAGTAACAGGCAGCATTGCTGGAGAGAAGGAATGGGTGACGTTTCGGATTCGAGACCCTTCTTCAGACTGAGATTTCAGCTTCTCAATCTGAAGAAGGATCTTGACCTGAAACGTCACCCATTCCTTCTCTCAAGAGATGCTGCTGCCTGTCCCGCTGAGTTATTCTGTGTCCACTGTGTAAACCAGCATCTGCAGTTCCTTCTGACACGATGTCTTCTAATGTTCCCTTTCCAATTATTTTGCTGTTGGTTTGGCACCCAGACCTGGTCTTCAGTTACGGATTCTGAACTGACCACTATTATTAGTAAGATTTGCTATTAGTTTTGGCTGTGGTTATTGCAACCAAAGAGGTACAGGTTTGTAGGTTGTAATCTGAAGAAGGGTCTCGACCCAAAATCTCACCCATTCCTTCTCTCCAACGTTGCTGCCTGTCCTGCTGAGTGTCTCCAGCTTTTGGTGTCTATTGTAGGTTAATTGGCTTGGTATAAATGTGAAATTGTCCCACAATTGTGTGTAGGTGAGTGTTAATGTGCAGGGATTGCTGGTCGGTGCGGACTCGGTGGGCCGAAGGGCCTGTTTCTGCACTGTATTTCTAAAATAAACTAAACTAAAATGCTTTACGGGCGCTGGCAGTGCTATCATTGATGTAAAGACTAGTTTTCTATAAATGCCTCCTGCAGTCACTGTGAAAAGAGACCGTGATTGCCACTGCGAGTATGTACCTTCAATCGCGTCTTACTGGCTTGCTGAATAAAATCAAATCGCCACTGGGTTAAACTGTGCCCTGACCATGTGATCGTTGTGATGTGACGTTTGTCCTGCATTACAATCCCAGCTTGGTCCCTCGGGGCGAAGGCTGCTGTGAACAGCTTTCCCCTCTGGGAGCCATTGCTAATCTCTCATTGTCAACAAATTGAATACAATGGCTGCCCAAGCTCATTCCGAGTGGGCGAGATAAGGGGGGAGCGAAGCGCCTCGCCCGCACCACGCGATTACCCCACCTACTGAAACAAGTTGATATTGGCACGTAGGTACTGTTTCATAAAGCCATTCTGTAACATAAGGTGGGGGGGGGGGGGGGGGGGGTGGGGGGGGGCATGTACTTCAAAAGCAAATAACAATATAACTGATTGTATGGTATTTTTAAGTTGATCAAGATAATTTGTACAGATTGCTGAACCAGTTAACTTAACCACAATTGTTTGAGGTATTTGTGCGTTTTGTTTTGGACTGACTTTCCGAGATGCCAAATGGCAAGGTTCTCTTTCTTTCATTAAATAAGTTGGGGTTTTTTTGAACCTGTAGCATGAAGTTTGCCTTAACTCTCCTTCCCATTCCCATTCCCAATCTGACCTTTCTGCCCTGGGCCTCCTCCACTGTCAAAGTGAGGCCCAGCGCTAATTGGAGGAACAGCATCTCATATTTTGCTTGGGCAGCTTACATCCCAGCAGTATGAATATTGACTTCTCTAACTCCAAGTCGCCCTTGCTTTCCCTCTCTCTCTCCGTCCCTCCCCCACCCAAGTTCTCCAACTAGTTTCACTGTCAGTACTAATTTTACTGATTGTATCCCTCCTTGTCACCTTTCCCACAGCGAACAAGGAACCATTCTACATTTCCTTATCGTCTGCTTTGATCTGTCATTTTCACACCTTACTCGTCCATATCTCTAGACTCCCTCTCCCCCGACTCGGTCTGAAGAAGGGTCTCAACCGGAAACGTCGCCCATTCCTTCTCTCCAGAGATGCTGCCTGTCCTGCGGAGTTACTCCAACATTTTGTGTCTATCTTCAGTGTAAACCAGCATCTGCAGTTCCACAAAGATTAGCGCCAAGCTGAGTGATGTTATTGGGCCAAGTATGAGGTGATTGTAGGGGCACTAATAAACATTGTAAGCAAGTAAGGGATTCCACTTTCCTATCCAATATTCTCCTTAATGCCACTCTCCAATGCAGTGCTTCTTAAACTATTTCAGTGTCATTCACCCGTGAGTTTATCACAGAATTTCATTCACCCTCGACTAAATTTTCTTATGTTTTTTTGGTAATTTTTATCCTATTCTTCCTTGTGTATAATTTTATATATAATTTATTTTGTCACATGAGCGAAAAACATAAATTAACTCATTTAAGAAAGTCGTGTCAATTGTGTTTAGTGACCACGGTGGCGCAGCGGTAGAGTTGCTGCCTCACAGCGCCAGAGACCCGGGTTCCATCCTGACGCTGGGTGCTGTCCACACGGAGTTTGCATGCTCTCCCCATGACCTGCGTGGGTTTTCCCCTGGGTGCTCCGGTTTCCTCCCACACTCCAAAGACAGACAGGTTTGTAGGTTAATTGGCTTGGTAAAATTGTAATAAAAATTGTCCCTGGTGTATCTGGAATGTGTGGGGATCGCAGGTCGGCGTGGATTTGGCTGAAGGGCCTGTTTCCGCGCTGTATCTCTAAACTAAATATTCACCAGGTATTATAGCGTCTCTGAACTGAAATGGCTGCCCACCCAAACACTGCAGTATGCTATTGATTAAAATATTACAGCCATTTCAACCAACTGTTTAAACCTACTTTATCTGTAAAAAACTGTCAAAGATATTGTACAGTTACTGCTCAGATACTTGGCCACCCAGTTGACAAATGGACCTTTCGATTTTTTGTTTTCAATTTTCCTTTTTTTTTTCTTTATCTGAAAAAGTTACTTGACCAAGAGCCAAGTTTCACAATAACTAACTTTTTTTTTTTTGACCAACTGGAGTAAATCCAAAATATGAAAAGAACTCTCGCATTATTGACTCAAATCCTGTGTTCTGAAAGAATTAACTTCTATTTCTGGACGTAAAGATTAGACAAAAGAAAAACCTGCGGGCCTGACCAGACCTGGAAACACAGTGGGGTCTACCTTGATCACAATGTAGTCTGACTGGGGAAAGCAATGGCCCAAGTTATTTATAATAAATTTTGATAAGATTACTTTCAAATAGACTTGTCAACTCTTCTGACTTATCGCCGATCAAGGAAGTAAGTTATGTGTACTGATTAACAGGGAAGGCAAATTTGATTCTGACAGTTTCTCAAAATCGTGGTGTGGAATGGTTGGGTAACATGAGTTAGTTATGAACATAATTAATTGCAGTCTCCTTAGCGGAACCTTGCAGAGGTGGTCACGTGTAAATCTTTCTTGTGTTAATATTATGCCAAGGCCCTGCCTGTAGGTGAGAGGAGTCCCTGGATAGGGAACAAAATGCTGGAGTAACTGAGTGGGTCAGGCAGCATCTCTGGAGAAAAGGAATGGGTGATGTTTCGGATCCAGATCCTTCTTCAGACAGAGTCTGGGGAAAGGGAAACGTTGGAGAAGTCCAAAAGTCCAAAATGGTAAATTTCGTTGTACCATATGCAATGACAATAAAGAGATTCAATCATTCATTCATTCATTCATTCATTCATTCATGCATTCATTCATTCATCGTTCATTCATGCATTCATTCATTCAACAAGGGGTCACAGTTTAAGGATAAGGGGGAAGTCTTTTAGGACCGAGATGAGAAATCTTTTTTTCCCCTGACACAGAGTTGTGAACTCTCTGCCACAGAAGGTAGTTGAGGCCACAGTTCATTGGCTATATTTAAGAGGGAGTTAGATGTGGCCCTTGTGGCTAAAGGGATCAGGGGGTATGGAGAGAAGGCAGGTACAGGATACTGAGTTGGATGATCAGCCATGATCACATTGAATGGCAGTGCAGGCTCGAAGGGCCGAATAGCCTACTCCTGCACCTATTGTCTATGTCTATGTTTCTATGTCTATGAGAGATAAAGACAGTGAAAAAGAGCAAATGAATGACCTGCAAAAAAGTAACAATGATAAAGGAGAAAGGCCATTGTTCGCTGAGGGCTAGGTGTAAACGAGTCACAGACAATGAGACTCTACAAGACAACCTTCCGTGGGTTGGGTTTGCTGTCCCTACAGGCAGCTGGATTATGAATTGTTTAGGAAGGAACTGCAGATGCTGGAAAATCGAAGGTAGACAAAAGTGCTGGAGAAACTCAGCGGGTGCAGCAGCATCTATGGAGCGAAGGAAATGGGCAACGTTTCGGGACGAAACCCTGAAGGAAATAGGCAACGTTTCGGGCCGAAACCCGGAAGGGTTTCGTCCCGAAACGTTGCCTATTTCCTTCGCTCCATCGATGTTGCTACACCCGCTGAGTTTCTCCAGCACTTTTGTCTACCTAGTTGGATTATGAAACTGCATGTGCAGAAGAGTGAAGCTGATTAAGAAATTCAAAAGCTGCAATTTAATTTGACTCATTGGCAGAGCAAAATACACATTCCGCGGATCAACACTCAGTAGATTTTCACCTGCCGTTGAGTTTACGTCGATGTCGTGGCTCTAACTCTGCTCCACTCTATTTCTCTTAGGTTTGGACAGATTGCCGCTCCCGGTCTCCCGATCCAGCATCTCTGCCCAGATGGGCTCGCCGAACAGCAAGAGACTCTTGTAGCATTGCTGTTGCTTGCGGCAGGCGAAATGTGAAGGGACTGAACTGTCTTCAAACTATACTGTGAAAGCTGCCGTCAACGTTTCGAGACCCCCAGTCCCGGGGGAAGGTGGCATTGACTTTAACCTCAGGGTCAGGCACTTTTCAGCCCACTGGCTGCCCACTCAGCAACCTCTTTCCACCTGTGGCGAGCCTAAATTTGTTTACATCCGATGAAGCTGGAATCTCCTTTGCTGTTATGAGACAGAACTAATGAAGTCATTGCAAACTATTATGCAATGGAGTAATCCAAAGTGGTTGATATTTCAGACAGTTAAATGTTTACACTATATATTGTGCAATACGTTTTTTTTTTAAATTGTGGATTCAGTGTGTTTTATTTAAATGTATTTTTGTCCTTGTTGGAACTTTTTTAAAGTCCGCATTGACTGCAATCATTCCATTTCTGTTTTTAAAATGACACTTGTCAATTGGGCTGTCGGAAGGATGGAATCGGAAGAATTTCCCTGTGTTGTGGGCTCGGTTGGATCGGAGAGCAGGAATATTGTGTGGCTGTGTCTTAAGAGGGATGACCGTCTTAATTCTGACAAGATGATACTTGTGTTGAACCACACAAGCCTTGCGTCCCACAGAGCCACGTAATGGAGGCCGCGGTGAACAAACAACTCGGGCGGCCAACCGCAACGAAGGAGGATGGTTGGGCGAGGATTTCTCAAGGGGTCTACAACATTGTAAATAGTTTTCAAAGAGTTTCTTGTGATTTTATTTGGGCAGGGGAGGTGGATGGTTTTCATTTGGGGGAGAAAAAAACCAAGCTGCTGCAAAATTGCAAGCGTTCTAATCTGCAGCGGTTACTGGCAAATCCAAACCAGTTGCTTTATTACTGGACGTGTTGGGGTTACTGATGAAGCAATGCCTCTTGTATCCTCGCTTGGTCTTTGTATTCCGTTGACTAACGGGGCCCGTCCCACTTAGGCGGCGACTTGCTGGCACCAGTCTTAGTCGCAGCAGGTTGCGACACATCTCAACGTGTTAAAATCCAACGGCGACCAGAAAAAGGTTCGACTCTTTGGGCCACAATTCTCGACCATACAGGCCACTACTCCCGGCATGTCACGGGGTGATGCCTGTATGGTCGTGAGTAGTCGCCCAAAGAGTCGAACCTATTTCTGGTCGCCACTGGATTTTCAACATGTTGGAAATTTTTAGCCAACCTGCTGCGACTATGACGGGTGCCGGCAGGTCGCCGAAGGAAAAATTGCGTTAAATCGCGTAAGTGGGACAGGCCCGTAAGGAGGGCTAGAAGCTATAACAGTGCATCCGTGAGCTTCACATTCAGGTTGCCTCGTGCCTCCCAAGCCAAGCCAGCACTACAACTACCACTTGTTTGAGAAGACGCAAGCATGAAACTGTAATGAGTGTTCCCCGTTAAAGTCTGTGTTTCAGCCGGAAGTTGCATTTCCTTTTGGCGATTTGGACAAGGCTGTATGGGCGCTATGGCACACTTACAACACCCCTCTGACACGCAACAGTAGGTCTTTTGACAAAGTCCATATCATAGTCACTTGTTACTGTGCATGTGCCTCCCTTTTTTGGGAAAGTAAAAATCTTTATTTCTAATTGGATTGCCAATAAAGAGACTCTGCAACAGACGCAGAATGCTGGAGTAACTCAGCGGGACAGGCAGCATCTCTGGAGAGAAGGAATGGGTGACGTTTCAGGCGGAGACCCTTCTTCAGTCTTGATCAGAAACGTGCCTGTCCCGCTGAGTTACTCCAGCGTTTTGTGTCTACCTTCGGTGTAAACCAGCATCTGCAGTTCCTTCCCACAGAGAGACTCTCCGAAATGGTTTTGGCATCAAAGCTCTTGGTGAAAATTTGCACTGCAGAGATTGAATTGAGAAATCTATCCCGTAAGATTGCAGTTGGTGACAATTGTGTGTGATAATTCTCCCTTTTAAACGATTTAATTTAACTCATAGTCATGGACCACTGTGTGGACGAGGGTTAGATGTTCTGTGTTCTGGCCATGGTCCTCAACTCTCACTACAAGATAATGTTTTCAGAAGCTATTCCAATAGATCTGATGAGTCCAAAATCCAGTATAAACCCATTTGTAATTTCCTTATTATCTTTTTTTTTTAATGGTGCAAATGGACCTTGTAGAGATTGCTAATCTTTCTAAAGTTGTTTATCTGGTGCACACTTCAAATGCAAAAATTTCTCCTCTACTTTTCCCGCAGCTTTCATAAGATGGTGTTTGTTTACGTGCCAGGTGAGAGGTTTACTTTGTTGCCGGGCCATTCGTTCTTCTTTCATGAGCATGTTTGCAGTGTTGCCATGGAGACCGGTCCCTGCCAATTTAATTAACCTTTCAGCGATTTATGAATTTGAATGGGAACTTTGATAATTCTTGTAATGCCTTCAAAATGGCCGCTTCGGCAGAAAAATCTCGTACTGTTAGATGTCGACCGAGGAGCAAAATGAAATTGGCTGCAACAATAGCATACGTGGTCACTGTGTGTAATTCTCCCCAAGTTCTTGGTTCTTCAAGGGTTTGAGCATAGTAGTCTATTTTCCGTGTGATGAAGTTTGAAGATGTGGTCCATGCTTTTCAGTGGTTATATTACCTTATATTACTATGGCTGTGTTTCTTAGATTCTCATTCAGTTGCACGTTGAAATCTGGATCAGCTGGCTCTCGGGCACATCATGGGGGAAGATGGCTGGCTTGCACCACCTTGAGTTGGTGCCCTTAATGGTTCAGTATCTAGTTGGCGTTTGCTGCCTTGGCTTGCACTTGAAGGATTGCTTGGATGAGGTGCTCAGGGTAGTTGGCGCCCATTACTGGACCCCAATATACTGAGGACCTCAGAACGTGACCTCTGAGGAAAGCTCAGAGCTGAGGAGAAGACTGAGGAGAAGGCAACGTCTTGTTCCTCCGCTAGGGTTGACATTCCTGATGTAGGGTTTAGAATTGTTCAAATTGCCTGTCAGCCTTCGGTCCGTGATGGAAATTCTGAAGGCCTCTCTTTCACACCGTTTTAGTTGTAAGTTGTCAAATACCTTGGCATCCCAGCATTCCAAAGTCTTAGCAGCCGATCGATCTCTGACAGTGGTTTTATTTTGGAGTGAAATGTCTTGTTCAATGGAACATGTGTCACTATTTTTTAAATATAGTTCAATAAATAAATACGTGTTATGTGATTTGAAATTGCAATGTTTGTATCGTTCTACACAATCTGTTAAATACTATGCAAGTAAAGTTTTTAATCAAAACTCTTGTGTGTTCACTTGTCCGACTGCATGTTCTCACTATGGAATTCCTTGATTGGAGGAGGCAGCGTGAAAACAGGCCCTTCGGCCCACAGAGTCCATGCCAACCACTAGTTCTCTGTTGCCCCGCTTTTGCATCGACTTTCAAAAGTATCGAAGGTATTTTATTTGTCCCACACTATTACAATTTACAAAGGCTAATTAAACTATGGATCAGTCTGAGGAAGCATCCCAACCCGATCCATGTTCTCCAGAGATGCTGCCTGACCCGCTGAGTTACTCCAGCACTCTGTGAAACGTCACCTATCCATGTTCTCCACAGATGCTGCCTGACCCGCTGAGTTACTCCAGCACTCTGTGAAACGTCACCTATCCATGTTCCCCACGGATGCTGCCTGACCCGCTGAGTTACTCCAGCATTTTGTTGTCTCTGTACTGTACACTGACAATGACAATTAAAATTGAATCTGAATCTGAATCATTTTGTGTCAGAATGAACTGCAGATGCTGGGAAAATCGAATGTCGACACAAAATGCTGGAGTAACTCAGCGGGTCAGGCAGCATCTATGGAGAGAAGGAATGGGCGACATTGAAACATTCCTTCTCTCCATAGATGCTGCCTCACCCGCTGAGTTACTCCAGCATTTTGTGTCTACTCTGGCACTTTTTTTGTTTTTGTTTCAACGAACCTAAAAATCCGCACATCTTTAGGATGTGGGAGGAAGCCCGGGGGGGGGGGGGGGGGGGGGGTGAACGTGCAAACTCCACGCAGACAGCGTCCGAGGTCAGGATCGAACTTGGGTCTCTAGCGCTGCGAGGCAGCGGCTCTACCAGCTGCGCGCCACGGCCTTTGTTGCTTCAAACCCTTCCTGCCCCAGGTCTGGGGTTTTATCCACATTATTTTATTGTGGCCATTCTTGCACCCGAACCATGGCTCCCTGCAAATGTTTGCATTGGCCTCGCAAGCATAAAGAGTGCTCGGTCCGCCTGTCTCACCTGCTGCTCTTGCCCGTGAATGGTCGCAGTGCATTCTTCTGTGCCTCAGCTGAAAGATTCGCTCTCCACCTTGCAGTGGACAGGACTGACGAATAGTGAATGAATGAATGAATGAATAAGTTTATTGGCCAAGTATTCACATACAAGGAATTTCCCTTGGTGCTCTGCCCGCAAGTGACGACATGACATACAGTGACAGTTAGGAATGACACATAAAACATTAATAATAAAACATTATTGATTAAACATGTGCATTAAATAATACACCACAGCACAATAGACAATAGGTACAGGAGTAGGCCATTTGGCCCTTCGAGCCAGCACCGCCATTCACTGTGATCATGGCTGATCATCCCCAATCAGTACCCCGTTCCTGCCTTCTCCCCATATCCCCTGACTCCGCTATTTTTAAGAGCCCTATCTAGCTCTCTCTTGAAAGCATCCAGAGAACCGGCCTCCACCGCCCTCTGAGGCAGAGAATTCCACAGACTCACCACTCTCTGTGAGGAAAAAGTGTATCCTCGTCCCCGTTCTAAATGGCTTCCTCCTTATTCTTAAACTGTGTGTGGCCCCTGGTTCTGGACTCCCCCAACAAAAGGAGGCTACAGATATTTGGTTATTGAGTAGAGCTACTACTCGTGGGGGGAAAAAAGCTGTTTTTATGTCTGGCGGGCCAATTAAATTGAAGTTGTTAATTTGGGGAAAATAGCTGCCAATTAAACACAGATTTGAACAAATCAAATAAAAGATGTCGACTGTTAAATTTCCTTTGCCGTTTGTTTCGAACTAATTGCTGCATTGGTCATTTTCTGCTGGAGTTTAATGCATGCAGATTAAAGTCACAGGTACCCCTGGAGCAATCCTGGTGAGGTTTGAGATGGTGTTTCATGCTGAGGAGACTGTTGCTATTCCTGTTTTGTGAGACACCATAGTCAATGGACAGTAGACAATAGGTGCAGGAGTAGGCCATTCGGCCCTTCGTGCCAGCACCGCCATTCAATGTGATCATGGCTGATCATCCCCAATCAGTACCCCGTTTCTGCCTTCCCCCCCATATCCCCTGACTCCGCTATTTTTGAGAGCCCTATCTAGCTCTCTCTTGAAAGTTTCCAAAGAACCTGCCTCCACCAAATTCTCTGAGGGAGAGAATTCCACAGACTCACCACTCTCTGTGAGAAAAAGTGTTTCCTTGTCTCCGTTCTAAATGGCTTACTCCTTATTCTTAAACTGTGTGTGGCCCCTGGTTCTGGACTACCCCAACAGCGGGAACATGTTTCCTGCCTCTAGCGTATCCAAACCCTTAACAATCTTATATGTTTCAATGAGATCACCTCTCATCCTTCTAAACTCCATAGTGTACAAGCCCAGCCGCTCCATTCTCTCAGCATATGACAGTCCCGCCATCCCGGGAATTAACCTTGTAAACCTACGCTGGGCTCCCTCAATAGCAAGAATGTCCTTCCTGAAAGTGTTGGTTGATAATGCGGGCTGTGTGGTGGCATTATAGTCAGCCTATGGAGCAAATGTAGTTCTGTGCAGTGACTGCACTTCCCCGAGTGTCTAAATGATACTTCAATGGTCAACTTCTGAATGAGGTGTTTGCTGCAGCTCATAGTCATAGATAGAAGCTCTTCAGACCAAGGGTTCAACCCAGAAGCATTCTCACACCAACTCGAGGGCCTTTCTGAGCTACCATCTTCCTCATTGGAGACCCTCAGACAACCTATAACTTTGCTTTACTGGACATGATTTAATTTTATTTGTATTTAGTTTAGGGCTACTGCCCGGAAACAGGCCCTTTGGCCCACTGAGTCCACACCAACCAGCGATCTCCGCACATTAACACTATCCTACACACACTTGGGACAATTTACACACACACACACACCAAGCCAATTAACCTACATACCTGTACGTCTTTGGAGTGTGGGAGGAAACCGAAGATCTCGGAGAAAACTCACGGGGAGAACGTACAAACTCCGTACAGACAGCACACGTAGTCTGGATCGAAGCCAGGTCTCCGGCGCTGTGAGGCAGTAATGCCCCTGTCCCACTTAGGAAACCCCTGGAGACTTTGTGGCCCATCCAAGTTTTCCGTGCGGTTCCCGGAGGTTTTTGTCAATCTCCCTACCTGCTTCCACTACCTGCAACCTCCTGCAACCTCCGGGAACTGCACGGAAACTTTGGGGTGGGGCGCGAAGTCTCCAGAGGTTTCCGTTCAGGTTTCCTAAGTGTGACAGGGGCGTAACTCTACCCGCTGCGCCACCATGGCCACCTGCTAGTGTGTTGGATAGAGCTGGTGAATGGATGATCATTGGTCAGCGCAGACTCGATGGGCTGAAGGGCCTGTTTCCACGATGTATCTAAACTGAGCTAGGCTTCCTCCTGCCTCCCTGTGACCCAAGTTGGAAAACCTCGATCGGGTGGTACCTGCGTTTTATTAGTCAACCCTTGGCGTATTGATTATGTGGTCTGTGTGATGTTCATGTCGACTGTATCACAGACTTAAAATGCGCGGCAGAATGTAATTTCTGCGCTCCGTCCCAATTGGGAAGTCAAATTTCCCGGAGTTCTGGAATGAACCAGATTCAGTCCAATCTTTTCCCTGTTTTCCAGTCGCTGGGGGCTCCCGGTCTGCTGCCCACATACTTCAATCGGGGTCTTGGAGCTGCTGCAACTTTCAGGACATGAGGGAGATGTGAAGAGCTTTCCTAAATGCTGGCAACTTAAAGTTTGCAGTGATTTAATCAGCTGCTTTGGACATTTTATGACAGTTTATACTTGTATTTTAAAGTTGCTGTGTTTACCTGCACTTTAAAAAAAAAACTATTGGTACTGTTTTATCAAGAACTGGATTGTTTTTGAATCGTTTTTTATTTAATGCATGAACTGTTGAAGTTATTATGTGCGATGCTCCGTTATTCCCTGGGAAACATCTTCTCATTATACACTGTACAACTGTTGCTTTGCAAGATGACAATAAAGAATGATAATAAATTTTTACACACTCGCTAAATCTGGACTATACAGAGTTTTGGAGGAGAATAGGGGTGAGATGGCAATCTGTGCCGTTCCACATTTGGATCGAAGGTGCTGTAACGTCTCAGCCTGTGTATTATTTGTTGGTTTAGATTTGAATTTTCTTTTTAAACCGGACGCATCCACTAATTTAGTGCTTTGTGTATTTTTATTGCAAGGCGGCTGAAACGACATTGTCGGGAAACTTTTGAAACTTTTCAAACAGATTGAAAATAGTTTTTATTTAAAGATATTTTTGATTTTCGGTTGGTGATGAGACCGGTGGAGTCTCTTTCTTTGAGTTCCTGAATGGTTGTCATCAAGTGGCACTTACAACTGGGAGGATTGGGAGAAGAAAGCATTCCTACTTTATTTAGCTGTTTGATTAAGTACAATTGTATTCGTCATGACATGAGTGATTTTTTTTTCCTATTTTTTTAAGGAAAGGAAATTTAATTGCAAATGTCGCCGGTGCTGTGATATGAAGATAATGCTGAGAAAATGACACTGGTTAGTGTTTGGATTTTATAATTTATTTTCCTTTTTAATGACTCCACTTCCTGGCTACTGATTGCTAAGATTCATGTACAGGAACTTCTTCCCGACCAGCGATGGACTCGAGCTGCATAGTTCATAATTATTTTGTTTTTAATAACCCTTTCTCCCGTGCTAATGAAATGGAGCTTGAGTATTTTGATGGAAATTTACCGTGGCTTCTTGCCCACTGATTACAACACGGGTTTAAGGTGAGAGGAGAAAGGGTTAATAGGTACCTGAGGGGCAACTTTTCACTCGGAAGGTGGTGTGTATATGGAACCAGCTGAAGAATTGAGTTTCTCGTCATGTGTACTGAGTGGGCAAATGTGTGGCAGATGCAGTATAATGTGGATAAATGTGAGGTTATCCACTTTGGTGGCAAAAACAGGAAAGTAGACTATTATCTGAATGATGGCCGATTAGCAAAAGGGGAGATGCAATGAGACCTGGGTGTCATGGTACACCAGTCATTGAAAGTAGGCATGCAGGTGCAGCAGGCAGTGAAGAAAGCCAACGGTATGTTAGCATTCATAGCAAAAGGATTTGAGTACAAGAGCAGGCAGGTTTTACTGCAGTTGTACAGGTTCTTGGTGAAACCGCACCTGGAGTATTGCGTACAGTTTTGGTCTCCTAATCTGAGGAAAGTCATTCTTGCCATAGAGGGAGTACAGAGAAGGTTCACCAGACTGATTCCTGGGATGTCAGGACTGTCTTATGAAGAAAGACTGGATAGACTTGGTTTATACTCTCTAGAATTTAGGAGATTGAGAGGGGATCTTATAGAAACTTACAAAATTCTTAAGGGGTTGGACAGGCCAGATGCAGGAAGATTATTCCCGATGTTGGGGAAGTCCAGAACTAGGGATCACAGTTTAAGGATAAGAGGGAAGTCTTTTAGGACTGAGATGAGAAAATCATTTTTTACACAGAGAGTGGTGAATCTGTGGAATTCTCTGCCACAGAAGGTAGCTGAGGCCAGTTCATTGGCTATATTTAAGAGGGAGTTAGATGTGGCCCTTGTGGCTAGAGGGATTAGGGGGTATGGAGAGAAGGCAGGGATGGGATACTGAGTTGGATGATCAGCCATGATCATATTGAATGGCGGTGCAGGCTCGAAGGGCCGAATGGCCTACTCCTGCACCTATTTTCTATGTTTCTATGTACAGTGAAAAACTTTTTGTTTCGTGCTAACCAGTCGGCGGAAAGACAACACATGATTACAATCGAGCCATCCAGTGTACAATGGCATCAAGTAGGGGAAAGGGGAAGTACAACGGGATCTAGGGGGTCCTTGTACATCAGTCTATGAAAAAGTAAGCATGCAGGTACAGCAGGCAGTGAAGAAAGCGAATGGCATGTTGGCCTTTATAACAAGAGGAATCGAATATAGGAGCAAAGAGGCCCTTCTGCAGTTGTACAGAGCCCTAGTGAGACCACACCTGGAGTATTGTGTGCCGTTTTGGTCCCCTAATTTGAGGAAGGACATTCTTGCTATTGAGGGAGCCCAGCGTAGGTTTACAAGGTTAATTCCCGGGATGGCGGGACTGTCATATGCTGAGAGAATGGAGCAGCTGGGCTTGTACACTCTGGAGTTTAGAAGGATGAGAGGTGATCTCATTGAGACATATAAGATTGTTAAGGGCTTGTACACGCTAGAGGCAGGAAACATGTTCCCGATGTTGGGGGAGTCCAGAACCAGGAGCCACACAGTTTAAGAATAAGGAGTAAGCCATTTAGAATGGGGACGAGGAAACACTTTTTCTCGCAGAGAGTGGTGAGTCTGTGGAATGCTCTGCCGTGGAGGCAGGTTCTCTGGATGCTTTCAAGAGAGAGCTAGATAGGGCTCTTAAAGATAGCGGAAATAGCGGGGATATGGGAAGAAGGCAGGAACGGGGTACTGATTGGGGATGATCAGCCATGATCACATTGAATGGTGGTGCTGGCTCGAAGGGCCGAATGGCCTCCTCCTGCACCTATTGTCTATTGTCTATTGTACAGATACATTGATAAAGGGAATAAAGTGAATAACATTTAGTGCAAGATAAAGTTAATAAAGTCAGAACTGGTGCGCTCCAATTCTGACAACTATCGTCTGCAAAGTGTATATACCCCTTTGCTCAATATGTTGTACGTTGAACCTAGCACAGCACCGGAACAGGTCCTTCGGCCCACAATGTCCCTGCCAAACACGATGCCAAGTCCATCACTTATCTACCCGTACATAACCCATCTCCCTCCATTCCCGAATGCTGAGTTATACCCGAGTTTGTATTCTTTTTTGCGTGTGGCGTGCACAGCCTAAAGTTGTAGGACAACTGGTTCTATTTGATCTTATTTGATTGTGCACGCCGGGTTGATTGCATTCGCCGAAACAGGGCGCACCACGTGAAGGTTGCAATCTCCCACCCCCGAGTTTGTAGAACAAGGAACTGCAAATGGTGGTTTTCAAAAGAAAAAGACACAAAGACTCCAAAGGCGTACAGGTTTGTAGTTTCATTGGCTTTGGTGAAATTGCAAATTGTCCCTATTGTGTAGAGTGGTGCTAGTGTACGGGCTGGCCGCTGGTCGGTGTGGACTCGCTGGGCCAGAGGGCCTGTTTCCGCATTGTATCTCTAAAGTCTAAAGTGCTGGAGTAACTCAGCGGGTCAGGCAGCATCCCTGGAGAACATGGATAGGTGACGTTTCACAGAGTGCTGGAGTAACTCAGCGGGGGTCAGGCAGCATCTGTGGAGAACATGGATAGGTGACGTTTCACAGAGTGCTGGAGTAACTCAGCGGGTCAGGCAGCATCTGTGGAGAACATGGATAGGTGACTTTTCACAGAGTGCTGGAGTAACTCAGCGGGTCAGGCAGCATCCCTGGAGAACATGGATAGGTGACGTTTTGGGTCGGGACCCTTCTTCAGACTCCATACCAAAGATAGACACCAAGTGCTGGAGTAACTCAGCGGGACAGGCAACACCTCTGGAGAGAAGGAATGGGTGACGTTTCGGGTCGAGACCCTTCTTCAGTTTGAAGACCCTTCTTCGGATTCTTGACCTGAAACGTCCCCCATTCCTTCTCTCCAGAGACAATAGACAATAGGTGCAGGAGTAGAGGCCAGTCGACCCTTCGAGCCAGCACCGCCATTCAATGTGATCATGGCTGATCATCCCCAATCAGTACCCCGTTCCTGCCTTCTCCCCATATCCCCTGACTCCACTTTCTTTAAGAGCCCTATCTAGCTCTCTCTTGAAAGCATCCAGAGAACCTGCCTCCACCGCCCTCTGAGGCAGAGAATTCCACAGACTCGCCACTCTTTGTGAGAAAAAGTGTTTCCTCGTCTCCGTTCTAAATGGCCGACCCCTTAATCTTAAACTGTGTGTGTGGCCCCTGGTTCTGGACTCCCCCAACATCGGGAACATGTCTCCTGCCTCTAGCGTGTTCAGGTCCTTAACAATCTTATATGTTTACATAGAAACATAGAAAATATGTGCAGGAGTAGGCCATTCGGCCCTTCGAGCCTGCACCGCCATTCGATATGATCATGGCTGATCATCCAACTCAGTATCCCATCCCTGCCTTCTCTCCATACCGCCTGATCCCTTTAGCCACAAGGGCCACATCTAACTCCCTCTTAAATATAGCCAATGAACTGTGGCCTCAACTACCTTCTGTGGCAGAGAATTCCACAGATTCACCACTCTCTGTGTAAAAAATGATTTTCTCATCTCGGTCCTAAAAGACTTCCCTCTTATCCTTAAACTGAGTCAGAAACAAGGTGAATACTATAGAAACATAGAAACATAGACAATAGGTGCAGGAGTAGGCCATTCGGCCCTTCGAGCCTGCACCGCCATTCAATATGATCATGGCTGATCATCCAACTCAGTATCCTGTCCCTGCCTTCTCTCCATACCCCCTGATCCCTTTAGCCACAAGGGCCACATCTAACTCCCTCTTAAATATAGCCAATGAACTGTGGCCTCAACTACCTTCTGTGGCAGAGAATTACACAGATTCACCACTCTCTGTGTAAAAAATGATTTTCTCATCTCGGTCCTAAAAGACTTCCCTCTTATCCTTAAACTGAGTCAGAAACAAGGTAAATAGTATAGAAACATAGAAACATAGACAATAGGTGCAGTAGTAGGCCATTCGGCCCTTTGAGCCTGCACCATTCGCCATTCAATATGATCATGGCTGATCATCCAACTCGGTATCCCATCCCTGCCTTCTCTCCATACCCCCTGATCCCTTTAGCCACAAGGGCCATATCTAACTCCCTCTTAAATATAGCGTTTCAATGAGATATCCTCTCATCCTTCTAAACTCCAGAGTGTACACGCCCAGCTGCCTGTCCCGCAGAGATGCTGCCTGTCCCGCTGAGTGACTCCAGCACTTTGTGCCTTATCTTCAGGTTGAAGCCAGCATCTGCAGTTCCTTCCTGCGCACACTCTGTAATCACACTGATTATTACTTCTGTGATTGGAGGCGATGGAAGGGGTTTGTGCCCTGACAGCTGGGGAGGAAATCTGTCTGACTTGTCTGCAAACAACAGACATCTCGAGAGCTGGGTGTCCGACTGGCTAATTTTAGTTGCTTTGTCTCTCTCGGTGATTTGGAGCAAAGAAGGGAAACAGAGAGCACATCTCAATGTCAAGACCGCTTGAATTATTCGGATTGGGTCATAACAACTTTTTATTTTTGCCTAATGAGCCTCTTCCGATTGGCCCGTGCGTGTGTTGATGTAGGTGGATGTTTTGGGCAGAATGCTTGTGTGTGAGGAAAGGTCAGAATGCGAGTTGAAAGGAGGGCTTGTGTTCCCTCTGCAGACGTGTGGGGGAGTCAGACTGGCCAATGTCATGCCAGTTCATGCATCTTTCAGCGCTGCTCGTGAATCAGATGTTGCACGCAAAGCGGCCGGTGAAATGAGGTGACGCCGGCTCTAAACCGTCTGCGACCGTCCCCGCTGTGAAACCGCAAAAGGAATTCAAATGTAGCCTCTTCCTGTTTGTGGAC